>NW_026860440.1:0-221353 GCF_026571515.1 Ruditapes philippinarum
TTTGTTTGTTGTGTAAGATGTAATTTTATTTCATCTCGTGAACTTTAAAACAGTATTCTCACTCGTGACTACGCCACTCGTGAGAATACTGTTTTTAAAGCCCACTCGATGAAATAAAATTTCATCTTACACGCAAACAAACAAATATCCTCTATCTAATTTATTCGTAAATGAATTCGAAATCGATATAATAAATAAATAAATATCGCATCTTGATTCAAGACTTGTAAGGGTATGATTACATTGTAGAATTCACATGCTGATGAAAATGAGAATAAAGGTAATCGTAAAAAGTCCGTTAAAATGGGCGAGGCTTATTTTTGATATCAGGTTACTGACCTGATATAAAAAAGTATTATCGGGCAGTTACCATAGCAGTTGCATGATAAATAACAAAGTCTGTTCATTGCGTTGACAACCATATAGCAAATTCTGTTAACTGAGTTGACAGCCATACATAGAGGATATTGAATGAGTGTAAGTTCAACACTGAATTTATTGCACGAGTTGAATAAAATTATATTATGCGAGCCTCTGGCGAGCATAATATAGAGGATATTTGTTTGTTTTGCATGTAAGATTGAAATATATTTCACTGAGTGAAAACCAGATGCAAAATTTTCACGAGTGGCGTAGCCACGAGTGAAAATATAATAGCTGGTGTTCACGAATGAAATATATTTCAATCTTATATGTTAAACAAATAAATTTTCTTTTTATTTCATGCTTTTTGAGGGATTTTAAGTAGATCTATTTGTTACTGATTTTTCCGCGTTACGTCGCGCATTCTCCTTTATGACGTCATCAATCATGACGTCACATCATTGATCAGTTTCGAAATATAGTTCTTAACTTTCTCTTATTTTGTTACATTTTTAACATGATGTATAATGACACCGACTTTCTTTTCCTAAAGAAGCAACATTTACGTATGACGGCATTTATTTTTGTCTGTTATTACATTTAGTTATGATATTCTTTTCATCCGCATTCAGATATAGTCCGGCTACATAGAAAATTGTATTTTATAAATTTCACTAGTGGTTTATCAGAATATATAATCATCTCTTATATTACAGTAAAACACTGGAAAGCATGAAATAAATTATTTTATTCAACGAGTTCAATAAATTCAGTGATGAACTTACACGAATTTAATATTCTATTTATCACGTAGAACAAGAGCCATGTCAACATGGCCATCCCCCGCCGAATGTGTTTGCTCATTGGTGGAATGTATATGTAGTAGAGCAAAATAATTCAATTTTAAGAGGTCTTTAGGTAATGAAAACTGATGGCTATAGATTACAGATTTGAAACCTATGTGAATACTGATGGCTGAATATAACAAAGGGCAATAACTGAAAAATAATGCAGGGTAGGTTATCATTCTTGTGTGCTGCACCCCTCCTCAGTAAAATCTATCCACCTATGAAGTTTCAAGTTGATACCCCAAATACTTTTTGAGAAAAAATTGAATTGAAAAATTAAGTATGAAAAATAACAAAGGGCAATAACTCAAAAATTATAAAAGGTAGAGTTATCATTCATTATTGTGCACTGCACACCTCCTGAGTTAGATCTATGCACCTATGAAGTTTCATGTTGATATCTCAAAGGCCTTTTGAGTTATGCTCTGGACAAAAACTAATTTTGAAAAATAACAAAGGGCAATAACTAAACAATTATGCAGGGTAGAGTTATCATTCTTGTGCACTGCACTCCTCCTCAATGAGATCCATCCAGCTATGAAGTTTCAAGTTGATACCTCAAATACTTTTTGAGATAAGCTCCGGACAAAATAGTATGAAAAAGAACAAAGGGCAATAACTCAAAAATTGTATATGGAAGAGTTATCATTCTTGCGCACAGCATTCCTCATCCACCTATGACATTTCATGTTGATATCTCAAACACTTTTTGAGTTATGCTCCACTCAGGTGAAAAATTAAGTATGAAAAATAACAAAGGGCAATAACTCAAAAATTATGACAGGTAGAGTTATCATTCGTGTGCACTGCACACCTCCTGAGTGAGATCTATGCACCTATGAAGTTTCATGTTGATATCTCAAAGGCTTTTTGAGTTATGCTCTGGACAAAAATAAATTTTGAAAAATAACAAAGGGCAATAACTAAAAAATTATGCAGGATAGAGTTATCATTCTTGTGCATTACACTCCTCCTCAATGAGGTCTATCCACCTATGAAGTTTCAAGTTGATAACTCAAATACTTTTTGAGATATGCTCCGGACAAATATGTCGGACGGAAGTTCTCACAGGACAGTAATTATGTGGCTACTCTATTGTTCTCTCTATTGTTCTTTTTAGCCACACAAAAGAAAATAGCCACATAAAAGCATTACGGAATGAATGACATCAAAGAGAAAGAACAGTACGTTACCTATTGTCCCTCTAGCCACATAATTACTCTCCTGTGAGTGCGGACGGACGGAAGGTCGGACGGACGGATGGACGGACGGAGACTATTACTATATATAAAAAGGCAGGCCTTAGCGCGAGCTCGATTTTCTTTTACCGTAAGATAGTTTAAAATAATCGTTCATTTTTATTTTACATTTTCCGTTTTAAAATTGTCATTCGGTATTTTATACACTGCTTCCGTTTATTCTGGTTCCTCCTTCTATTATGGTTCCTATATACGTGCGCGGGACACCAGTCTACGCTTCGTTTTCAATCAGAGTACATCGGCTTTTATCGTTATCTTGTAATTCGAAAAGTTGCGATGTGTCCAATTCGGTACTTCGGACGAAAGTTTTCAAAACCATCACTTAGCAGGTACTCGCGTTACCGTAAAGCTCGCTTTGCGAGCAGGCCCTTCGGACCAGCTCGTCGAGCTCGCTAATATGAAAAAGGCAAAGCCTCAAAGCGAGCTCAATTTTCTTTTACCGTAAGATATTTTAAAATAGTCTTTCAATTTTATTTTACATTTTCCGTTTAAAAATTGTCATTCGGTCTTTTATACACTGCTTCCGTTTATTCTGGTTCCTCCTTCTATTATGGTTCCTATATACGTGCGCGGGACACCAGTCTACGCTTCCGTTTTCGCTCAGAGTACATCAGCTTTTATCGTTATCTTGTAATTCGACAAGTTGCGATGTGTCCAATTCGGTACTTCAGACCCATCACTTAGCAGGTACTCGCGTTACCGTAAAGATCGCTTTGTTTACCTTCCTCCATATTGGATGGAAGCACCGTATCAAGGAAAATCTGCACCGTTTCCCGTACCCGACAGTGCAAATAGACATGTGAAATAATTTAGATATGACATTGACCTTCAAATGACCTTGACTGTTAAATGAATTTTTTTTTTTGTCATTTACTTATGGAAAGGATTCATACTTGGACAAAACAACAAGTGTGGCTAGATAGACCTGAGAGGTCAAGTGCCGTAGATCAGTAAAAATATACGGCACCTTGTTATCGGGCCGAAATTGATACAAGTGACAGGATAAATGTGGATATATTACCTGCCAAGATCAAATATCACTCTCGCCTGACGGCTCGGGTGATAAATAACTGTTGCAAAAGTGCCAAATTCAATGTTTGTATATGCAAATAAAAAAAAATTCTTCATGATACCAAATTAACAATCTTGAGCCACCGTAAAAGCAAACAAATAAATGATTTAAACAAATCTTTAAAAAGAAATTTAAAAGAAAAAAGAATAAAGTTTTTGCTTTTTTTTTAAATAATAGGTCTATCTAGCCACACTTGTTGTTTTGTCCAAGTATGAATCCTTTCCATAAGTAAATGACAAAAAAAAAAATGTGTACATATAAGGAAAATTAATGACTACCGAAGCGGGGCCAATGTTGACCCCTGGGGTTTTATTTGAACAAACATGGTAGACACCCGTTAGAAAATGTTTCATGCTTAATATCTCAGCTCTAGCACTAGTTTTTAAGAAGATTTTTAAGTTTTTACCATATACATAACTATAAGGAAAATCAATGACGCGCCTTGGCGGGGCCAATTTTGACCCAATGCCTTTTATTTGAACAAACTTAGCAGACACTCGCTAGAAGATGTATTATGTTTAATATCTAAGCTCCAGCTTTTTGGATGTTTTTTTTAAGAAGATTTTTAAAGTTATTAGGAAAATCAATGACCCCCAACCATAGGTCTGCAATGACGAACGACGGATGGATGTCCGACCGGCCGAAATAGGATAAGGGGCCATTTCTTTTGTTTAATAGAGGGTCATGTGCCCCTTACTCTACTATTATAGAATGAATTCTTATGTTCTCTTTTGTTCTGTTTACAGTTAGGTGGCCCCCTATACTTATTCGGTTATGCGTACAACCACCGGACGAAAAGCGATCACTATAGCTCACCTCGTAACTTTATGAAAAATGTGTCAAATGTTATTGGACGGCAATTGGAACGACAACCTGACTGTAGAAATAGCTCGAAATTTGTTTCAAAGCTTGAGCCAAAAACAATAATATAAACAATAAAAAAAAACAATACCATTCATAGGAGTGATACATTTTTTTTAATTAAAGGCAATGTGTGTTGACAATATGAAAGTGTCAACCCAACAGGCAAAATGAATCCTCAAAAAATCTCAAATACTAATATTGACATTTTTTTTCTTGATAACGGCAATTACAAAAAATATCAAGTAGATTGTTCTGAAAAGTTAATTAAAAGATTAGAGTCCTTAAATTGGTGGAGTTGGTGGGTTTCTACTTGACTCCTGGCTTACGTCTGCATCATCTTCAAATCCTCGTCTGTCCAACAGCTTTGGTGCTTTAGGTGTGCACAGGATATAAAAACAGTTTGAGTACCATCTACCCTGGCTGAATGGGTTAATATTATTAGCAAATGTGTCTTTTAACGATTCGTTCGTGGTTTCTTCTCGGCAAACAAGTCGTGTATGATAAACTACAAGACATAAAAGTCCGGTTAACAGTATTAGTAAGCAAAGGATTCCTTCAATTACACTGGGTATTGACTTCATAAAAGCTTCGTTGATTGGATATTCTTGTGCCCGGAAAGAGATAACTGCCACGTTACAACCAATCACATAACATGACAGCACGTTCGCTATAATTAACAAAATAAAGTAATGTTTATAATTTCTTTTTCCGATGCAATTGGAGAGAAATGGGCAGTGGTGATCAAACCTTTCCACACAATTATCACAGACACTGCAATGGGATGACCTGGGCGGTCTGTAGATCTTACACGTTCTGCAGTATTGCTGCTGGAATACTCTTCCTTTGATATCTGTTTCCGTGTAACGCGACCCGTTGTCGTCTGTTTTGTAGTTAATTTCTTCCTGTTTTTCAATATCGTAAGCGGTGGCTCGTGGTAAAATTCCGGGGTCAGTAAAAGCGGTCACGTTAAACAATACCAGCATAAGAAGAAAGATGGGCACCCCTAACGCTGGAACCACTGGGCTTACTCTTTTTGATAGATACACGCTGTCGAAGCTGAAAAACAGCCCTCCTAAAATTGAAACAATTAAAAATCTAATTATTAAAATATGAACAACAACGATGATATAGATTGATTTACGTTGAAAAATAAAATTTACATATGACAATTTGAAGTGAAAAACCCTGTCAGTCAAATGGAAATCTTTCTATAAAGTCACACCGGTCATTTATGCACATTTTTACTGCTAAATTTATGTTGTTATTTTGACAGTTTACTTGTTTCTCTCCTATTAAATAAAATTATGCATCTTATAGACTAGTACCATCAAACAGAGATTATACTACATAGCAGAAAGGGTACGTATGTTCCGAGAAGTAATGGTTAATTAAATCTGATAGGTTTTACAAAACAACAATAATACTGTCGAATATATATAGTGCATTTAATCACGATAAATAGTCGTTCAAAAACTAATTTGATGAAGCAAAAAGACGGATAGAAACCTTTAATTAAGTGAATTATTTTGTGGGAATGAATATCGTATTGATTTGAATTAATAGTTTAAAAGTAATGCCTTAATTGATGTGAGGTTTCACTGCCCATGTTAGCCATTTTGAAACTTGTTACCCTTCGTGTAGTCCACATACATATTACACGTACTATATATAGAGTTCCTTCAGTGATCACAGATGATAGTTAAATTTTAAAAAAAATCGATAATTAAGTAAATCACGGGACATCACAAGTTATAAACGCAATATAACCACTATAAATGAGAAAAATATCGGTCTCTGAGCTATTAAACACCGGTTGTTTGTTTTAATGTGTAGGAATTGACCACGAAGGCCGCAACCCGTACTATTATAATACAATAATACCTATGATCAAGATCAAGGCGAGAGTGATCAGGTATCCGGTGCTATCAGGTCCACGGATATATCTTCCTTTACAACAGAATTTATTCCCTCCGGGGAACACCTCCCATTTTCTCCGACGTTTCGTTTTACCTGTAAAATGTTAAGAGATTACTAAAATAGTAATTGGAAACCGTCATATTACTGTAAGTCGTACAATAAGTTATTTTATGAAAAACAGATTCATTTTCAGCGGTATTTAGAAGCACATATTAAAGGGACTCCACTCGTGACACGATTGGACTGGAAATTATTCGAGAATTATGTTCCCTTTGATGGAGATCAAACTCCAAATAGGAAAGTGACTCAAATCGAGATAGACAGTATAATATCATAAAATTAAATAGCATTTTCAATTTCTGTTTATGTTTCTTAATAATCAATTTGCATATCTTTCATTTTTAAGTGCCCTAGCTGGTCTGGTCAATGTAAGAATTTTTTATGTAATAAGCTTTTGGACCTAAGTTGGATTCCTTTAACTGAAATCCTAACAATATTTGTGAAAATTGAAATTCTTTAACTCATGTAACTTTCTGACGAATAACAGTCATAAAATACAGGTTTTATGAATAGATTACCATACCTTTCGAATTTGCTTTTCTTTGGAAATTGCTGGAGGTCTTGGTCTCGTCTAGAATTTGGACGGTAACTGGTTGGTCATCCTTGGATGTGACAATCCCTGGCCCAACTTGGTTATTAGAAGGCTTGCATTGGCATAAAGAAGACTTTAATTTGTCTTGGCTATGGGATGACTTTATCTCACCTTGGCCATGGACAGATTGCCCTGTCTCTCCTTGAGTTTTGGGAGACTTTGGCTCTTTAAAGTCTTCCATTCGTAATTCGAGTCATTTCTGTAACAGAAGAAAGAAAGATATACTGCAAGCTACTAGTATTGTAAAACAAAAATTAAAGTTACTTTAAATCGGAACAAGATATTAATAAGTCAGGAGAAAAAAGCAAACAAAATAAAGTTATCAAGTTAAAAAAATTGGAGGATTTGATATTCATTGTTTTGTCACAATGACCATTGGAATTACTCAAAGCACAATTAGGTTACAGCTCAGATAAAGTAATATTTAAACAATTGTATGCAATGATCTTCAAGATATTCAATAAGAGCTAGGGACTGGTTCCCGGATTCATTTTTATCTCATACCTTTCTCTGAAGTGACTAGTCTATAGTCATGTCTACGTCCCCGTGAGGGGTTTGACATTAATGATAGATATTTAGATAGAATGACCTTGATTTTAGAACTTGGTTCTGGCTTGCGGCATACAGCCATTTATAAAAAATCAGACATAAACAACCATTGTGATAATTAAAACAAGAACAACATTCATTTGTTGCAAATAATGTCATTAAATTTCTGTTTTAACTGAAAAAGTTAGGCTATTCATGCATATTTATTGCATATATCTTCTTCTTTATAGAATCAAATAAAGAAAATTAGCAGAATAACAATGAAAATTTGTCTCCATTCAAGAAAACAATTTATTAATATTTGTACGAAACAAAAACCCAGGGCAAAATCAGTAGTCCTGTAATCGTTGGATATAACTTATTGCTTGAACTGTTAACAAAGTATACTCGATAATACAATGCTTGACTGATGATAAATAAAGATGTACTTATCTAACTTCATGACCAATTTATCTCCGAATTCATCATCGAATTTATGGGACTGCATACAAGTAATTCTAGATATTTATATTACGAATAAAATAAAAATACTCACTGAGAATGTTTCCTTTGGTAGGGTTTTCAGAAGCTATACTGATTCTGATTGACGTAAACGACGTCTCTAAGTAACGACGTCATGCGTGACAAGGGACGTCACTCTTTAAAATTATTGCGTTGCAGGGGACGTAATTTTTGTTCTATACTGCAAAATAATATATGCATGAGGGCTAATTGCTAATAGATATTAAGCTTAACTTCGCCAAAATTGTTTCCTACTTATTTTCAGCGTGTGCACTTTTAATGGTTACGTCACATGTCTTACGGTTATGTCATATGTCTACGTATAAAACGTCAACAGTGATTTTATTGCATAGTAACACGCACTTTCGGTCCTTCTTTATTCAATAGGGAAAATACTATTATTGTTAGAATAAACAACAAAGCACAAATTTGTTTGGCTTTTTAATTTTATTAGGTTTATCATGTGAAAGACATTAATAATTTTGTTTTTATTTCTTATTCTAAATAGTCACTGAATATACAATATAGATATAAATACCATCAGGTTAGAAAAGAATTTATAAAAGTATGTATGAAGAAATAAAAAAAACAGTTGTTTTCTCCCATGAATCTGTAATTCACTAAATACAATGTTTAAAATCAGTTGTAATGTCTATATATTATATATAGTTTATATTTGACTTACTTTTCACCTAAGTGCTGCAAAATGTGCTAAATTCAATATTTTTAAACACGTCTTTTTATTCATAATACAACATTTAAAACGGCGTTCTGTCAACGTGACATAATGGTTAAAATTGACCGTGAATTAAAAGACTCATTACACTTGACAATGCTATTATTACTTTTCAAAAAAAAATATGTTTTGTTATTTTGTAACAGTTTCTAAAATGTAACTCATTTAGCATATCAATGAAACATTTTTTTTTTGGCTATTAGAAAATTTAAAGTGTTTTAGTTAGCATACATTGTAATCTTAATTTATTATTCAGCACCTTTGCATAAAAACTGCGCATGCATGTTAACATTTAAGAAGGACAATTTAACTTGCATTAACAGATAGATTTCTGTGACCATGAGCCTCGTATTCCGCAGAAAGGTTGTAATCATATCTAAGACTTAATGTGCCTTTAGGAACATGTATTTGGTTAATTTATATTAGTCTGTTGTTAACTATGTGTTACATAAATATGTGTACAAACGCAACATGTACATATCTATCTCCTGCAACACGAGGATACATACATGTATATGTGAAATCACTAAATCTACTATAATAAAACTAGTGAGAAATTTACAGACCAAGAATGTGTCTGCAACCATTACCAACATTTCTTGAAAACATTGTGCTTTTTATTTTTACATGTATAACACACAGTTCATACAATTTAAATAACACATAATCATCTGTGACTTATTCTGTCATTTTAAATGAAGCCTCAAATAAGATACAGAAGTTACAGGTTTATTTTTTATCCATATATTACATCTACACTGTGTTTGTTTTTTCCCCAATTTCCATTTACCCATAACATGCTAAATATCCATTAGGACTTGTCCATCTTTCAATCTGGAGAAAACCATTTATCATTTTAGGGGAAATTTAAAATATGAACTGTTTGAAAAGTGAACGTGTCCAGACTATGATCACATGGTACAGATGTGCCCGTTAATCTTGGTCTGCACTGGTCACTTGGGTAATGTGTAATTTACCGTCACCAAACAACAACATGTGAGCATTATTTATAAATATATATTTTGTGCTCCCTTTTTTTCCTAAAAAAAATGTATAAACATGTAAACTGGATAAAATATTGTTTTTTCTTTCTTGTTTCAAATTGAAATGCACCAATGGCCAATGTGAGCAATGTGAATAGGTCATTCTGACCTTATATAGAGCTTAAATTATCTATACATTGTATTAACTATTTGTAAAGTCAATCACCCAGCTATAACAACAAACACCCATTTTTCTTTCAGGTTTCACCTGATTATTTATCACATATTATTTTATATCTAAAAAAGAGGAGTATTACAATAAACAAAAAATATGCCTATCTTCTTTACTTTAAAAGTAACAAAATGAAACTTTTTTTATTCCAAAATACTAAAGTAAAATGCACTGTTATTGTAATATTTCGGCTTCAATTTGTTGAGCTTAGAAAAAAAATCATAATTCATGGTTCATAAATAACAATCTTAATAAATTCTAATCATTTATAAAAATCTTAACAACAACATTCAAAACAAGAAACAAAGTATTAAGTACAGGATCTTGGGTTTTTATATCAACTTAGGTCATGGCAAATTTTCCTCATATTACATCAGAACTGATAAGTTTATCAGGCAAATATATATCATATGATACAAAGTTTCAAGGACCAGCTGCATAAAAATGTGTTCAAACTGAAGAATTGAGTCATATGATTCTCTTCTACCCTATCACATCTTAAATGGAATAGTCCATCTGTCAATCTGGATATAACCATAATTATTTTTAGGGAAAATTTGAAATAAGTACTGACTGAATTTCAAATGGTGCAGGCCATGATCAGATGGCACTGTGATGGCAAACCTTGATCTGCACTGGTCACATGGTTAGAATTAGTGTCATCAGGAGGCTGTAACGCTTAAACACAGCACAATAATGTACTGACTTATCAAAATTTCAGCATATTTTTACACTACTTAAATTTCTTTAAATATCGAATCCTGTATTAAAAGTAAGGTTTAGATAGCTTTAGCTTATGTTAGAGAAAGTGAGATTTATTACTAGAGATGGATTCCTGAGGATGTCATTTACAGTGAATGTCTCTTAAATCTTTACCTCAAACCCTGCTAATGCCTAGCTTACACTAATGGAACTTTTCATTATCAATTTTAGGGATATGATGATGAAAATCTTAAGTTAGACAGTATAGAGGTATAGAGCCTGGTCAGACTGTTAATTTTCATGCTGCCCTACCTTTATACTGGTGGCATAACCTAACTAAGTTAGTTTCCAACAGGGCAAAGGTTAAAATCAAATTTGCTTTTTAAAAACTAGTTTTTTATAATGATTACTTGCTAAAAATAAAGTTTGATATATGTACATGTAATAACAAGTTGAATGTCAGTGTAAAATATTAATCTGTACGGAATCAGAAAAAGGCACAGGATAGTGTGATATACCGGACATATGTACATATTGCATTCTAAACAAATCAATATTGCAAATGATTGACATATTAACAGCACTGCCTGCAGCACTTAATGATATTTTATGATATGTTACAATTAAATTCATAGTTAAATATATTATGTAAAAAAAAATCAAGCAAGATCATGTGCGATCAAATAAAAAAACAACATGTTTTTAAGTAAAACTTCTACATTGGTAAAACACAAAATGTAGATTAAGTCATTTATAAAACATCATTACAAAATACTACATGGGTTGGAAAATATATCAAAATATAGGTAAGGACAATTTGTAAAAATTGTCATTTGTAAAATTACATATATTTTCATCAACATAAAGGGTTATTCAATTCTATCTTCTGATAGGCTAATTTGTACACACATATTTAAATTTTGACCAATGACTAAGCTTTTTTTCAAGACTCATTTCCAGATTTATGTTCTATAAGTGTATGTAGAGTTTTTTTCTACAATGAATTAATTTCTGCACCTGCGTGCACTATTCTCAAAAAATAACTTATTTGTCTTCCAGATTGAGTCACCCTATTCCTATGGAAACTATACATTAACATAAATTATAGACCTCAACTCATGTTTTATGTGGACCAAAATGCATGTTTTTGTGTTTTAGAAAAAGAATAATATAAAGCTTATACAAAAATGAAAGATGCTATATAAATCAATGTTAATTGAAAATATGAAAATAATCAATTGAAGAGGTTGAGAAACTGATATACTAAAAGTTAACAAAATTACAGAAGTGTGTGAAAATTAAAAGTGAAAGTTTATAATAAATGGTTTGTGAGCAAGGTTTGAGTATTTCTGTAAGCCTAGTCTATTCCTACTTGCAATTAAAAAAGTGTCCAGAATGCTCAGAGCGTGTCTTCAGGAATAAACAGCGAATGAAAGAGAAAGATGGTTTCATTAATTTCTGGAGATATCAGAATCTACTAAATGTGATAAAATATATCAGATCAAAGGCTTTTCTTAAACAAATCTTTATAAGTTATATACAAGAGACAACATTGAAATAAAATGATGACATCTGCTTACTACAACTGTTTTCTTTTAGTTAGGGGTTGGAGTGTATATGTAAATGAACTGTAATATGGCCAATTACCATCTCTACTTGTAGAGGAAGACATCAAGTGCCCAACAATGTATTGTCTAAGGCAAGGTACCTCAGTAAAACTACCCATTTATAGCGTTCGTAAGCTTGCTGGACCATGCTTACATACATGTTGCAGTTTAACTTAAATCTGTATCGTAATTTTTTAAACAAAAGTAAAAATATAAACAAAACATAAGACAAAACAGGCTACAAGATATCACAGGCTACAATTTTAACTTGAATGGATCTATCATGATTACTAATTTAACAATAGATTATAAAATAAAGTATGTGAGTAGTTAAGAATACAAGAATGAAAAATATCACAGACTAAAGTTAACACTACTAATACATGTAAATAGTTATAAAAATCCCTGTAGAAATAAACAATGCTGTAGAAAAATGTAATGCTTTAACCAATTAATAATATACTTATATACCATAATTTATTTGGTAAATTCACTCCTCATGGTTTGACAGTACTCCTCATGGTTTGGCAGTACTCCTCATGGTTTGACAAATAGGAAGAAATAGATACATGTATAAATATAGGAGATTCAATATTGTGTTTCAAATTATATTAAATAAAAAACAACTTTTAAACAACATCCATCTCTTAAAATTAAAAAAAGTTGACACTGAAATCTGACCTTCAATGACCAAGAAAAGGCAAACAAGATTTATACACCACCTACTGGCCTGCAGCAGAAATATGACAGGCATTGGCTGTTACATGCAACACCTTCCACCTAGTGAATAGCATCAACAAAAACCTGGTAAACTCTTTGCCCTGCAGGCAACAACTAGATGGCAAAATAATGCTAATACCCATCCCACCTGCACAAAACTAATTATCTTTCATATCATTCTAAGTTATACTTGTTTGCCATGGTATAAAAGGCAATGACTAAAGCACACATGGATTTTGACAAGACTCATACAAAAACAGATTTACATGCAAACCCATCAAATTATTTGGGGGTAAGGACAATGATGTCTGTGAGAGTAGAGTGTAGGAGGAGGGGTACAGGCTAGTGTCAAATTACACTATATACACATGTACTTTTCTTTAAATCTTAAGATATTACAAGGATGATTTTGGGCTGGTTATGCTCTAGTAGAAATAATAGTCTATGATGATGGAGAAACTAGGTTTACTGACCAATAGCTTATGTTCCTGAATAATAATATACATGGGTTGTCCCAATATTCTGTGACAAGATTGTTTAAAAGCTTAATAAAAAAGGTACGAATTTGATATTTTTATATGTTATAAACCCATATAATTGAAACATTTCTACAAATTTACATAGAAAAATATCAACAAATAACAAGCATATGCCGTAAATACCATGGCAACTATCTGAATCGCAGCACAAGTCAAATGTCAAAGACGGCGTTAAATCTATATAAGGCGCATTTCTCAAATACTCTCAATGGCTTACAACGCAAAAATGGTACAGCTTTACCCATAAAATGTCAATTACAGACTTAAATCACCTGGTTGTTAATATCTGTTGAATGTCTGGATGGCATACATTAATGTTTGCTATACGAAAACTTCCGGTATTGTTGCACCTGCTTTTAGCTGTAGGAAAAAGGCGACGGAGATCAGTCTTCCTATCATTGTTTTCCTTTTTTCCGCTTTTTGTAGTGCAGAACTCTGGTTCAGTTCATGCCTTTAGTAAACAAATGCTCAGGATATGTTGCTAAATTGTTCTATTTGGTATATTTGTTGAAAACTGTAACATGTGTCATCTCGAAAATAGTCAAGAAACATGAATGACCTGTTCACTGCGTCGCAAATTCTTCAAACGTCGCCATTTTAACTTTCCTATTTTCTATGAGATATTTTCATTTATCTATATCTTGTTTGTTTTTTAAGTTATTTAACTAAATGTTTTTGGGATGATGTAAACATAGCAGCAGAGGAAGTCAACTTGACATTGTGCAGACACATCATCAGATATTTGAAATATATGTTATTAATTTTAGCCTTTTCATAACAAAATGCAAATTATTTGACGTGCGCCGGCAACTCAAACCAATGTCGTTAATACTGAAAATTTCTAAGTAACTAGAGTAAATATTTTGTAAATGATTTGTTGTAATGTTAAATAATAAACTTAACGGTTATATGTGTGAATTATTATCTATTGGCGTTAAAAATGAACTGTCTATCAAATTTGTCACAGACTTTTGGGACAACCCTCGTATATATATATTAGTGAAATGTTCCTGAATAAAAATATATATTTGTGAAATGAAAATCAAGTTTCATTCACAAGTTAAAAAAATTTGCTAGTAAATGATTATGCATTAAAAGCATTGTCTGTGAGATCTAATTTTGGAAACTGATGGTATTTTGATTAACAAAAAAACAAATAAACAACACAAAAAGCCCAACCCAAAACTGTTTTAACCTCAAGCAAATTATTCAACCTCAAGCAAATCCTCCTCACTACAGATCTGAAAAAAATAATCTCATATTACAGTAACCTGATGATCATCATCAGAAATTACATAATTAACCCACCAATGTTTTATTAAATAAGTAAAATTTGACCTAGCTAAACTCGTATATAAATCTGGTATCATAAAATCACACAAGCCTTGGATTGGTTATCTGTTTGACTATTATTCCTGTAATTTTTCACTGCCTTTTGAACACTATCTACACCTTTGGCTTTCATTACAACATTTCTTAATTGAGGTTCATTTTTCTCTGTATGTTTGTCTGTTTCTCCGTCAGAATTTTTATCCGTCTGCTGCGGAAGTGGTTTTAATAATGCTGATCTATCTATATCAAAGTCATCAATGTCTTTATTTTTATTTGTGCGTAAGAATTCTTGTTCTCGTTCATAAATGTCCTCTGCCTCTGACAACAGATTTTCTACGAGTTCATCAGAAATTGGATGCTCTGTTATATGAACAGCAGAAAATTCAAGTTTCACTCTATTCACTGTAAAACAAAAATGAAAATAATTGATAATATGAACAAATATAATACACTAAATAGTACTTATACACAAGACAATTATAACAACATTCCCTGACCACAATGAACAGCAGGGACTATTTTTGCTTTAAGAGTTCAAAGATCCTGGTTATGGCCCTGCTCTGCAAAAGACCTGACACTGCAATTTGGACATATCCACAGACAACAACAACAAGCAAGGCTAATTTCTGGCCCCCTCCTTTCCTAAGGCCATGATTACAATTTACTGGTACACTGACAACAATGAATGTCAGCTATCTCAGTGCACAGACAATAAACAAACAAGAATGTACATTTGAACTTGCAAAAAAAAAATTCATACATCATTAGTGTAAAAATATTATGTATAAATACCCACCATCTGTAGGCAGTACGACTATGGGATAGAGGCCGCCAGGAGGTTCAAACATTACTCGTGTTAATGCTATATTGCGATTTATTGTGAGGTAACATATCACCATTCTGTCGACTTTATCGATCTGGGATGTAGGCATTAACATACCCCAACCAACTAAATCCCCGACCTTCACTGACTTCTCCGCTGAAAATATTGAAAAACATATATAATAACCAAAACAATACAAACATCTGGTAAAATCAATATAAATATCTAAACAAATCAAATGACTAAAATTGCAGGTTTTGAAGCATTGACCTTCTGTGAATTTATATTCCCCTAAAAAATGATTGTCGATTATTTGGTAAGGTATTGAAGTGCCTAAGGCCAGAAATAAACAACAAGTAAAAAGACAGTTATCATATTTACCTTCTCCAACAGCCCAGAACCTGAGGTATTCAATTCTATAGTTTGAATTTATATCTTTTTGATTATCACTAGTCGCAGCTGCCGTCAAGGCTATGATTGGTGGAGGGGGGTTACCATTTCCAAACTCATCTAATATCTCAATCTCAAAATGATTGAAAACTGTAAAACAACATGTCAATGTTAAAGTATGAAAAGTCATGGTAAAAAATATGTTAAATTGAATAATGTGGTTATTCTCAACAATCATGTAAAAGTCATGTTTCTTTGGATGAATCTTTGTTGGGAATGACAGATTATATTTATATCTAGGAAAGAATGTGTTAAGCCGGATGTAGGGTTTAATAGGAAGGTTACAGAAAAGAACCTAATAACAAAAGTAAACCATTTTCTATGTAAATATGTAATAAATTACAGAAATACTGATCACACTTTTTTTCTGCTGTGGTACCAATCAAATGACTGACACTATTTAAAAAATCTTAATACCTATCATCACATGTGTAATATTTTAGTCATAGTTCATAACAAGAGAGCCATAATAAATGTTTTGTTGAGCTGATTAAGACACACCAACACTGTAAAGATCATATCAGGTATTTTCTAGCTTTACTGGTGGAAGAACACCTCAGCAGCACCTTCTTACACAACTCTCTAACTGGGAACCTGAGTAGAACCACCAATCTTCCATTAGCTAGCTGGATAGCTTCTTCGCATAGTTTCAATCTAAATCCCTGATTGAAAAGAGCTCTGTCTCTGTTTTGAAGAAACCTCTAGTAGGGAGAATTTTCATGCGGTTTTCCCTTGTTGGGGTCTTGGTGGAATTTCAGGCAATTTCCGCTGCACATATACACAATTGTGAAATAATCATGTGTTGATAATGATTTGCATTATAAGGATAAAAAAATAAGGATCCTGTTAGTGGCAGGTATATGCAGTTCAACTATATTTAAGGGGAGAATGTTGTTGAATTTCAACATCAAAATTTTTGAATTGATGGCCCAGTGCTATAATAATCCATAGTACTGAGGGGCAAATGATTTGATATCAGCAACTTACACTACTTAGCCACCAGAGTGACATGCATTAAGTTTATGTAAAATGAAAATCAATATTGCTAATATTATGGTTATGTTCTTAAGGTTATATGTACTTACATTCATTTAAATGTGCTGGACATTGTAACGAGACAGGTTTCAGATGGTCCTTGACTGTAACTATATTTGTTTGCTCATCTATTTTACTGTCTGGTGGCAAACACCAGTTTCCTAGGTTACACTGTAATTAAAACACATATCTATATGAAACACCCACTATCTTCTTGTTTGTATATTCTTATTTTTCAACTTATAAAAGACTGGTTGCTGGTACTGATGGGAATACCCAGATGGAGGGTAACTGTTTACAGCTTTTACAAGGTATTGCTCAGTTACCGATGCACTGAACAATAAATATGAGCCAGACACAAACATACTAGCAGCTAAAGTTTGCTTCTTTCTCTTGCATATTACATTTCAATTTTGGTTCAAAAATAAAACTTGAAAACTAACCCTTAACCGACTGGAACAGAAAGTAATTAACCTTAACCACTAATAAAGTGCCTGACCTACATGTTTGTACCGTCTGATAAGGACAGTTAACAATATGGAAGCTATACAATTAGATTTAAGAAATTAAAAGGATTAAAAGCTAACATTATCATTTAGCACCATTTTTTTTTTATTGTAGTGAATAACATTGACATCATTCATATTATGTGACTTATTTTAGAAAAAGATAAGTAAGATAACATTTCCTAAAGAAGCAATACATGTGTATTATATTGACAAATAACTTTTGTAATGATAATAAATAAATACAATTCTTACAAATACATGTATATTAGGTCCCTCTGAAAGTCGATTCTGCCAGAAGACGTTCAGTTTCACATCATAACCATTCCCGCACAATGATATTGTTGGTAATAATTCATCATGTTTAATTGTTACATAACGCATCCCAACAGGACGATTATTTTTTATAAATAAAACTACCGAGTCTCCATTATCATTAAAGATAGTTACATCTACACCAACAATATCACCTGCAATAATAAATATGGTAGTAATGAGGCTCTGCCAAATTTCTGCTAAACATTATATAATAGCAGTTTATGTTTGATTCTCTTTCTTAAAAATTACTAATAAAGTAAATTGTAGTATGTAAAGAAATAGGGAGAAATGTTCTATACAATGCTCCTACACTCCAAACTTCTGTCAGTCTATAGAAGGAAAGCCTGACAACAGGAAAAAATTGGCAAGCAGACAAAAGCAAATCTATATGCTAACCTCCCATCTAAGTGGAGGCATAAAAACTTTAAAATCATTTTTTCTTATTTTTTGTAAAATAGTAGCATGTGAGTTTACAACTTGATTCATTACAGTGGGAATGACATCATCAAAATTGTGTAAAGCTTAGCTGGCAAAATATACTTTAAAATTTCTTAAAGTGTAAAATCACATTGTTTTTTTATATTCTTATGGTAATTCATATGACAATACAAAATACTACTATGCTGACTAGACACTTAAAAAATAGCTTTAATTATACACTTCAGTCATAAAGTTAAAGCTAAACATAACAAAATCCCACTGATCCTTTTTCATATCTTTGTTTACTTTTCGTCCAGAAGGTTACAATAAAGGCATTAAAATAAAAAAAATTGTACATTTACCTTCATTAAATCTTTCACCTTCTATATTGCCATTTGCCTTTTCGTTGCAGTACATTTTCCCGTCACGGGACACATATCCCGTGGATAGAGGACATTTACCAGGATGTTTATTTAGTGGGAATTTATGATCACCAATACCTATGCTTATCACAGAATCTTCATCTGCAAACAAATATAAATGCTATAAATAGACTTTGTCTGTAGTAGAAACGTTCTTGAAATGTACATGAATTATAGTGACATTTCATAATTCTTTGCGTACTTGAATCTTTATTCAATATTTCCAGGATCTTACATAGCTTTTGCTATTTGAAGAATTTGTTTTGTCATCTACATAAATATTGAAAGATTATCATACATTAAGATAAACAAACACATGAACACAAACATGCACCTGCACGCACAAACACAAGTTGTTCTTATTGGGTATATATCTACCTTCTAATTATATAATATATACAAATAACATAAGTTTTAAGAAACTTTTTTCTCAACTGTTTGCTATTATAGCTTATGTAAAGCAATTAGGCTTTATGTGAGTAATAGCCTTAAGCCCTGCATGGTTTAAGGAAATAAAAGCTCTAGGAAGTCCAGAATGTTGTCAAATAAGCTTCAAACTTTCCCCACAACTTGATACAAATAAGTGCAATCATATAAGTTTAAACTAAAACTCAGCAATATGACTGCCCAATCAAAGAATGGCCCCTGTGTAAGCTTAACTTTACTTGAAACTTATATATGTATTATATTGACTTACTTAGTTTAACAATTTGAGCACAAAAGTATGAATGTTCTATGGTTAGACTGTCATTGAACTGTATCACATGAATTCTTCTCTTGTCCTTGGGGACACTGACTTCACAATAGCTCTCCCCCACCACAAGCTCAACATCATCTGACTTCCTGAACATATCTTTATTTAATTCTGCAGACAAATATAATTTTTTTATTTTACTAAGCATACGTTATAATTTCAAGTACATGAAAAACTGATATACAATGAACAAGTGTACAACAAAAGGAAATCAGTCAGGCAACTGTGTCTTAATAAATTAGGATAAGCCATCCATTCTCAGAAAATTAATAATAATTATTTAATTCATATACTGCATAATGACCATGTTGAAGAAATGGTGACTTATTTTCAAGAAGACTTACTTTCCAGACAGACTTATTATCTAATTTTTATAGAGTAATACACATTTATAAATATACCTCTGTATTCATTGTCTACTTGTATCATATGTTGAGCATCTGTCAATTTTTTTTGGTACAAATCATCTAGCAAGGAACGTGTACTTTCTTGACCTAGGTCACGATTTGTCTCTAAATCTAGGGAGACCTTTGAAGCTGAAATACATAAAGTTTACACGATTTATATATAAAATCATCTAAGCTATATATTTTTTTTAATTTTCATTTCAGCATGATTTAAAAAAAAAGAACTTTTATTAATCACTTTCTAGACCACATTCCGGATTTTTATTCCAGTCTTATAATATCAAAACTTGAAAAGCATTGAGAATTTCTTAACAATACCTATATTAATTAATTTGTTTATTAAACTTGTCATGCAAAATTTAAGCAAAAAGTGTAGTAATTATAATGTAATCCATGTACATGTATGTTAAATTACATACTGCAGACACTTTTTTTAGTAAAACTCTCCCAATAAGTATATCAAAAGAACATGAATGTACTTTATCTAACATTTTTGATATACCCAAAATTGATAATGATTATCCCCAGAAATGGGAGCCAGCCAAGACCATTTAAGAGATTCAGCAAGTTAGGGTTAAAGGCACATTATGCCTCAAAAATGAAAAGTTGTTCTTCTAAAGAAATGAGAAACAGACGTTTTATAGCATTTAAATAATGGTTTAAGAACAATTTAGATGCTTATCACCTGAAGAAAGTAGCACGGAATGTGAAGTTATTTGTTATAAAAGTAGCAAAATGTAAACAAAGTAGTATTTTGACTTCCATACAAAATACTAACTCACTATAAATGTACTAATTGCCAAAAATTGCCAAAAAGCAACAGGAGCAAAAGATGGTTCAGATAATTGGCCAAATTGAGTTTCTTTTTTTAAACTATGATAAGACACACAAAAATAAAAAGCTTTCTACAAATACAAATTTAAGCATTTCTGAGTCATAATGGGCCTACAGAAAATAAAACAAATCAAGATTTACCTGCCCTTGTCATTACAATTAAAGGATAGAAACCACCTGAGGGTTGTATCATCATTCTAAAGAACACAATTTGCATATCCATAGTAACAAAACATAAGACTAATTGTTGCTTTTTATCATCAAAATCTGGCTTTGACACTTCTGCTGGATTATAGTGAATTCCAAACCCGATTCTTTGACCTACGTGACACTTCAAGTCTGAAATACAGGTGTAGTGATTTAATTTTTTTCTTTAGAAGAACAAGTATATTTCAAGAAAATACAGGTTTATCTATCAGGCCAAAAAATGTATTCCATTTCTTTCAGACTCTGTTATTTTATTTTGGTTCTTTAAGAAATGCTTTTTTCTTGCATTTTGGAATACAAAATTTACAAATTGAAGAACTGCTTTTGATTGTGATTAAAGATTAAGCAAATTTATAATTTCTGAGTCTCTATGAATGCAGTAAAAATAAAATATCTATACGATATAATAAACCATGGATACAATAAGAATAAAACTTTAGAATGGCATATCAATCCATGGTTACAGTAAAATACCAATTTTGTATGACATATTAAACCATGGTTACAGTAAAATACCAATTTTGTATGACATATCAATCCATGATTACAGTAAAATACCAATTTTGTATGATATTAAATCATGGTTACAAGGAGAATATATTTTTTGTATGAATAATCAAACAGTGGTACCAATAGAGACTAAGCATTTCAAAATTTCCTGAACTAATTAATCAGCCACTGAGACATATAGTTAATAATCTGTACAGAAATCAATTTTCATAACCAAAACAATAATATTATTTTACATTTTAAAACTTAAATTATACCTTTCCCCTCAGCTTTCCATCTAAAGAAATCTCTAAGAAGAACACATGTTGGAGTTGGTATCAATGGGCTGCATGTCGCTAGACCAACGGCAGGACTTTCACCATCAGATGTTTCCATCACTATCATCTCATAGTGAACTAAATCTGAGAACAAAAATCATAAAAATCTGATCGAATTTTGTACATATGAAACCAGTCAACAAAATCAACAAGTTGGAGTTGCTTGCTAGTTTTATGCCAGCTTCCAAAATGATCAAATTGTCAATAAATGCACTCTGTTTGTCAATCAAATAGTATGTAAGTGAAATTCCATAGCAGATATGTTCAATTATTAGTTTCTTTATCATGTAAAAGGGCTCAACATTTATCACAACTGAACTTAAATTTATAGGTTTTAACAAATGTCTAAAATGAAAATTCTTCCAAACGATACTCTAGTCATTAAATAATTAAGTAAATTAGTAAATACTAAATATGGTATGATTCAGCAACATGATGCTTACATACCTCTGGTAAGAGGAACCGGACTTTGTAACGTGACCTCAAGCTCTTTCTTGTCATATGTAAACATGTTCTTAGCTGGATCATAATTTACCCCAGTGTCCTTAATCCAATTAAGCATGTTTCTCTGAAAAAAAGAAAGATTAGTTTTAATGTTTCATTTTTAAATGTAGATTAATTTTAAGATTTCATTTTTAAATGTATTTTTTTAGGTATTTTGACCTACAAGTATTCAACTGGAAATCTTCATTCTTCATGATTAGTTAAAATCTATTTATTGGTATAAAAGATTTTATCAGAATTTGTGAATGACTTACACAAGCTGTCATTTACAATGTGTACCTCAAAATGAGTGATGAAATTGTCAAAAATATTAAATTGTAACAACATCTCAAACATTATTACATTTGACGTGAAAAACTTTTAATTTATCATGTGTTGATGTTGGAAAATGAAAATATATCAATTTTCATAAGGATTAATATTACAACTAATGCAACAAAGAGCAATTCACACATATGAGAGACCAAATACACATTGTTGTTTCATACAGACCTATACCATTTCTGAGATGGGTTTCATTAAAGGCTTTATAATTATCTTTTTTTGGCATGGCATGACTGGATATAACTTTTTGAGATTTGTGAACCATTTGATGTGGATTACATGTAGAACCAGAGTAACTTGTGTGCAAAATTTCAGATCATTCCCTCTGACACTCAATTTTTCAAGAATAATCATTTTAATGAGCTAAATGACCCAAAAATGAAGTGTTTAAACACTTATCTTAAATTTTACTAAGAAATACAAAAGTAATAAATTTTCAATTTATTAAGAGTATATTTCTTTACTTTTACTATATTTTCCATTTTAAGTTTCCCAGATATAAGATCTATGTAAAAAATAAAGAAATTCTAATTTTATTTTTTAAACCTCAGTGGAGTACCTTATAACGTGACTACTCTATAGTCCTATAAAATTCTTTTTATCACACAATATCATAAAGCTAAAAATCAACAAAATAATCACAGTCTGATAAAACGATTTTTCGAATTGTCATAACAATTTATATTTCACACATATAACATACAAATATAAAAAAAACTACATGTAAATGGTTTCATAACATTGAAAAAAAATCACTGCCATGTGATAAAAACATATCTCACAAAGCTATATCAAATACATAGGTTAAATAAGTACCTCATCAAATTTCGGTATTCCAATAGCTGCCTGCGGCCACATGATACCTAAATCTATTGGTCCATTCTCTAGGCATAACGTTGGCAAGAACTTGCTGGAATCTGGCTCAAATAAATACCTGAAAATCAGCAAATAATAAGAGGTTTATACACGGCAGGAGAGGGCCGGAAGGTGATAATCGGCCCGCAAAATGAATAATGGACCCGAGGGCTTTAGCCCGAGGGCCATTATTCATTCAGGGCCGATTATCACCTCCCCGCCCTACTCTGACGTGTATTAATGTCTTTAATACACTTTGTAGATCTAATAGTAGCATTTTTTTTAGAAAATACAACAACAAAGTTCTTTCGTTAAAATTCTTGTCTACTCTTCTACTGTTCTGTACAGAGATGTTTAATGTTTGTGTGTTGAAAGCAGTAGAATCTAGAAGCAAGTTTTATTTTCAATTTTTCGGAATGAATTTGTCATATTATTTCTTCAAATTTCAAAAGTAACAAAAATGTGTTTGTACTAAATATGCTTAAGCTCTCATAATAAAAATAAAGCAATTCGTGCTGACAACCTACTTTCACTTTTACAGTTAACTGTTTGATGACGTAAAATATGACGTCATTGTTTCAGTTTGTGCATGTGCACATGTTCTGCGGGCTGATAACTAGTTCTCGGCCCCGGGCCGCAAACTCATAATAGGTCACGTGACACTCATAATCAGTTGAAATCATAGGCAATTTTGTTACTATATATAGTAACAAGTGTATTAAAGAGAATTAATTAACAATTGTCTTCACAAGTCAGTAAGTCTAAAATCATTAACCTATAGATTCCTATGTACAAAGCAGAAAATGTAGGTTATTTTCACTAGCATCAGTAGTTAAATAAAAGGCAGCACGATATTTATCAACACAAGCATAAGTTTAAACTTCCGTTTTCAAATCCAAAGGTTTCTGTCACATTAATGACCTTCGAACAATATTTTTCGGTGTAAAAGGGACCTACTCTCAAAAAGCGTCACAATATAAAGTATAAATAAGTTTTATAACTAATGATGTACTGTTACTAAAAGCTTTAACAGCAAAGTTTTTTATGATCTTAAACTATTCATGTACAACTTTAACCGTGGTAAAAGTAATGTTTCATAATTGTGCCATTTTCATTATCAATCACAGGAAAACAATTGACAAGCTATAAAACATGTACTGAATATAAATTGATAAAACCTAAACCCTTGCTTTGTCACCAAATGTTATTGGTGTTCCTAGGTTCTATAGGTTAAAAAGGCCTTGAAATACAATACATTTAAAATATTCATACACTAAGGATAACAGACAAGGTAATCCAAATTATATCCAACATTGTCTATAACATGTGTATATTGAGAATTTGAATTCTAAGTCTTTCTTATACCTAGTTGCAACTGGAATACCATTCTTGATGAACAGAACAGTTGACATAGTCTCTCCAAAGTAGGTCACCATCACCCCAAACATATCTCCTACAAAACCAAAGAAAATACATTATTTCAATTTAATTTGTAATATATTGGTCTTGTAGCATAATATCTTTTATACTAAACACCAAACATAATTAAAGAACTCAATGCATTGTATAGTGTAAGTGAAAATTCACTTATTCCTGAACAAGTGATAGTCCACAAGAGATACATGTATATTAGCAGACTTCATTGCTGGATGATTAAGGCTGCTGAGTTTAAAGCATTACAACAATCTTAAATCCTGGCAGGGACTTTAGATTATTCATTCTCATGAGAATGGTATCCTGCAAGATTACTCAAGTTGTTGGTTCTACCTAGGTACCGAACCAAAACAGAAAATGATACCTGAAAGCTGCTTTCACTAGTAAAGTCAACAGTTGACCTTTTAGTGTTTTTGTGACTTAAAACACAACCAAAAAGAGGTTCTATTAGTATTACATTTCATTTTATTTATGCTTTACTTTTCTAAAGCTATCCAATTTTTATTGAAAGCAAGTAAAAGTTAAGTGAAATCAGTCTTTAAACATGATATAACCAAAAAACCCATTTATTCTAAATTGGTATAATTTATTTAAGCAGAACATACATGTATATTGGCAGCATTCTCTAATATATACATTGCAAGTATATATCCAAATGATATACGGCTAAATAATTGTGATTGAAAACAAAATATGACCAACATCCGTATAAAATAACATTTACAATTTAACAAATATCAAATTGCAGTAAGAAACTATGTTTCAGTCTTTGTACCTATCTGATATATTTTCGGCAAGAGATTAAATATTTTACCAATTGAAAACTTCTCTCCTTTTGTGTTAGCAGAGCTATTATGTGAGGAAAAACATTTTCCTGTATCACTATGGAAACCGACAGTGTTGTTCCAATGTCCAGGATGGGCATCATTATCTATGTCAGGACCAGCTATACCCAGTGTTATACAACTGTGTTGTGCTGTGAAAAATAACATAAATTAAAATTTCCTGAGTGCTTGACATATATAACCCCATACTGATTTGAATTTAGAACAGTCCATTTAAAAATTCAGGGCTTTTGTTAAAACACAAAAACCGAGAGACCAACAGTATAGAATCTGGTCAGACTACTACATGTAGTTTCCAGTAGGTTAAGGGTTGAATTGAATATGAAGAAGAATTACATCAATAAATTCAATCAGGTACTGTACTCAGTACTTAGGATAAGTATAATATTTTAAAACACGTATTTGCCATATACATTTTGCAATAGTTTAAACAAAATAAAACATTTTACTTATATCATTCAGCATCATGATCATGTATGTAACATATTTACCAATTATACTAATACCTGTTGCTTTTCTATTCATATGAAAGCAAACTTTTGCTCTTAAATAGTAAATTATTTTTCTGAGAATAATGTGTCCTTTTTTTATTCATATAATATTTATATTCTTTCCCTGCAATTGAAAATACCCCTAAGGATAATATAATATTTCTTCCTAATTTATGGACATGTAAATAAACTTAACTAATTAGTCAGATTATTGTTTAGTTCAAATAATAAAGAAATAGATTCTTGGCAGTCATTGGACAAGACCAAATTAAAGATGTATAACTGATTGAAATGTCTCAACCAATTAACCATCGAGGCATGCTATGTACTCACCCAATGACCTGATTTGAGCAAAAAAATATGGATGTTCTCGTGTAAGTGGCTGCTTCAGTTGTAGAAAATTGCTTGTCTCAGAAAACTTCTTCAACTGAACATTGCTAATCTGTCCAGGTAGAGGTTGGTGATCATCAAACAAAATGTCACCTGCACAGCGAAACAGGCCAGACATTTTCTCAGTATCTGAAATAAAGTTTTAAAAAAATGTCAAAATCTATAGCAAAATGAATTTAAAAGCTGTATAATGAATGCTTACTCTTGCTGAATTTTGAAGTTGTCTTGGATATGATTTAAAGCTGACCTCTGTAAATAAGTTATGGTGATTTATATACTTGTATACATAAAACAGTTAACCATTATTGACCAGACAAATTAGCTAAATGTCTGTGGCTTGAATAATACAAAGACGACCAAGTAACAAAATCTTAAATAGTAAAACATGCCTAAACAAAACAGATTAAGGAGTTGATTATGCACCAGTCATAGTAACCTAAACACCTGGGGGAAAGTCAGGCACAATAAGTTTTGCCAAAGTTTGAGATGTTCAAACCTTATCTTTACAAATAATATACTCTATAGAGATTGAAAGAAGGTAAAATCCCATCACACTCAAAAATTGAGGTTATAGCTGCTAACATGAAATAACATTGACCTGGACAAAATAATGAAAAGTAAAAACTTTAGGCTCATTTCCCACCTTGTTCCTCACACTGCCTTAAGGCTATTGAGCTACTTTGTATTTTATGTATGGGTAATATTTCCTCTCTCAGAATACAAAATATATCTCTGAATCAAGTTTAGACATTGATATTTGACTTAATGTGTGGAGTAGTCAGAATATTCTTCATCACCCATCCAAAATTAACTTGATTTCTATTTTACAAGTCTTAGTTGGACTATTTTTCCACTTTATTATCTAGCCTGGCTATCAAAACATTATATGCAGCTTTTTACAAAATACTTCTTTTGTCCTTTGTGTTATTTTATTTTTGGATCAGAACTGTATTTAAACCATACCAGAATAACACACATACATTTATCTTGTTTTAATTTCCAACTTTCTATTCACAATTAATTTTTGAGTATTACTTGATAAAACAATTAATTCAATATCATTTAAAGAATCAAATTACTAGAACATTCATTAAAATTGCCTATTTTACTGCAAAACACAATTATTGGAGTTTCTCAACTATTTTGCCTTCAGTATACCTGTCCTGTGACATATAAAATCAGGTGCAATGAGGACCTAAAACTTCAATCTAAACATCAGGTTTAAGCTCAATAGGTAGAGCATTGACTGTGAACTGGGTGACCCGCCCAGGTTCGATTCCTGGTTGGCAATGCATGTCACTTTTATTGTGATCAATCATTTTTTTCTGGTTATTCGCACTGTCACAGACTCTGCTCTGGCACTTACAGAAGTTATCAGTTCCTTGTGAAAGTGAGGCAACTAGTACTGGTAATCTGCTCGACAGCCTCTCCTCAAATGATGGGGTGGCTGAATTGTGCTCTGGATTAATTCAATCTGACTTACAGCTGTGAGGGTAAACTATCATGGAATCCGGGTCAGCTCGGCCCTAAAACGTACTCGACCCCCAAGTCAGCTCGGCCCTGGGTCAACTCGGCCCACTTTTCAATTATTAATATTTGGGTTTGTGTTATCACTATTTATTGTGATAATTGTAATTATCTATAATACAAGGATTGACAGTTTCCGAACTAGCAGCAGACAGGCTTTTCTTATCAGTAGAATTGCGAGTAAAGATAACCGATTGAGTATCTCACTGAATTTCTGACTCGTGGTAGGTTTAACTCAGTGTTCGAAATTAGCAGTAGTCCTATAGCCCCTGACTTCTAAATTTCTCCTCGGGCTACCAATTTTTCAAAGTAACAAGCCCGACCAGGCTACTGTATTTTCAGACGCAATATAAACAACTGTTTTGAACCAATGAATTGTGCTAGTGAAATGTCTTTTGGGCTAGTGAATATTTCAATCTGGTAGTCCGACCAGCCTACTGGGATCCTATATATTACCGGACAAAATATGATGTTTTTTCGCTGTAACTTTTATTTAAAATAATAAAAAAGAATGAAATTTTACTCAAATAATTGTGACTTTTTAATATAAGTAAACATTCCTTTATCAAACATAAAATTAAACATTTGACCGTAGAAATGTGTCTTTAAAGTAGGGCATTAAAAGAGGGAAAAAATCGTGTAGACAACTCAATTTGAATGGCAAAATTGAGATACTGGAAAAAATAAGTATGTCACAGAAATAGACACGGCAGCCATGCTTGTTACGAAGAGGCCAATATAGGGGTGTAATTGAAATTAACACTATTAACTCAATTAACATATTGATTCTTCATGATTCTTAAACATTTTGATATTCAAATGGAATTCTGTTTTTTGTCATACAGTTTTGTCATCATGTAGCATGTTGCAAAAGCCATAAAATCTATTTTATTTATATACATGTAGTTTCCTCCCATGGGCGTAACCCGTTTCCTTATATGTTTTTTAATTTGCATTTCTTTGTAAAAGACAACAACAACGAGATGTTGTTTGAACGAAATTCAAAATTACTTTTTATCATTAAAATATGTTATGATTGTCTCCTGAGGTAACATTGAGAAGAATTAAAAGTAAAACCTATCTAAAATAACTCATTAAGGGCCTCATTATAGGGGATGCGCAGGACAGATTATTTCCCCGCATTGCCTGGAGTAACTAGTAAACAAAAGAGTATGTTAGTAAATAATGAACTGAATCGACAATATTTGCCTGAGAGTGGTTTTGTTGTTATTTACTTTGAAATAGAAAGTGTGTGTACCATTCAGACCGGATGATTTTTAATCGAAGCAAAAAATAAAGCCTTATTTGACAGGAATAGATTTTGTCCGGTAAACTGATTGTCCGGTAAACATGTAGGATCCCAGTAGTGGATTCAAATCCTAATTTCTAACACTGTTAACTGTAAATTTAAATACCTTCAGTGTCAAAACAATGTGTTGAAATATATACTGAGAGGAAGCTAAGATCACCAGCTTTTAATTGGTGTAATAAATTTTAAAATCGGACATAATTTGCATTCTTTTACAAGCGAAGGGAAACAACTCTTGATTTTTTTCACTCGATTTACCTCAGTTATTTACGTAGTTCATAAAGAGACTGTCAATTGGTGGAGACAAAGAGAGTTTATAAATATAACAAAGAGCAAACAGTGCTTATATAGAAGCTTATGATATTAAGTAAACACGTTTTTGTTTCAAATTTTTTTGAATATTACTTTACAAACAAAATGCATCTAAGGTAACACATTTTTATTAGATCTATATTAATTTTATCGAATCTGCAAGACAAATAAATAACATTTTTTTTTCCAAATATACTTTATTTCGGCAGAAGTACAATGTATAATAATAAGATATTTCTTATTAATTATTCATTTACCTTAACAACATGCAAAGCAAAGTTAATATGTTATATATTTTTGTAAAGTGCCGAGTTGACCCGTGCCGAGTTGGTAAAAGGGCAGAGTTGACATTTTTCCACTATCATGTTCAACACACTTGTAAACACATTAACCTACTGTCCTAGGATGATAACTTGAGCCTTTGTTTACATAACAAAGACCAATAACAATGCGAAAAATAGGTGAGGCAGATCAATGCCACAACCTATAAAAATGAAAATAAAACTGCATGTTATCATATGTCTTGTTAGCGCAGTAGGTAGAGCAACCGTGACAGTAATGTGTTTTACCTGTACAGGCAGAAGTTCGACTACTAGTAAGACACGTTTTTTACCTCAAAACTGTCAATTGTCCAGAAAAACAAGTTTGACCGTTTTTTTTTCATATACATACATGACTATGAGATCGAATATTTTATTACACTGCGATCAAAAATACAAAAAAGTAGAATTGAAATAAAAAATAAATATATACTATAAACCATATATTATAAGAAGAAATCAAAAAGGAAAACGAAAAATAAATAAATAATAATGATAAAAAAACAGAGCAAGAAGGAAAAAAATGTGGTTATAAAATGGCACCACGTGGGGTTCGAACCTATGAGGACAAAACACTAAAAATTACAATAACTTCGATCTAACGGCAAAGCCATAACGGTAATACACCAATGATACTGTAAGAATAATGCTATATAGTATATGTAAGTGTTTACTTTTACGATATCGGATAAAATTCCAGATAACCCCGTTTTTGGACTTTCCCATGTACCGTTAAGACCAAATTATCATCCTAGGACAGTACCACTTACCAGTTCTGCACTGTCTTAATCTTTAGTCAAGAGAAAAATCTCTTACCAACAATTGACATGGGCAAATTTTGCAATTAACTGACAAATAAGAAAACCAAAATAACAGTTGGCTGTTGAAAAAAAAGCTAACTTCATGTAGAAGAGTAGACAACAAATTGACTTTAATAGTCAGGAAAAAGGTAAAGTATGAAAAACGAAACTAGAAAGACATGTTCACATAACTTAACTCGTATAAAAGTTACCTAAGCATCACGTCTACAATATATTCCAAATCGAAATGAAAACAGGCATTTAAATGCTGTAGAGAAATGTCGTGTTTATTTTATTTTCAGTGTGCGTCATGTACATTGTTGACACCTGTAACCAAAATAAACGGAAGTGAAACTTTCGGATTACCTTTTCTTACACGCCACTAAATTATTTTCAATTTAAGCGATATGACACTACTATATTTTTTCCTTCTAGATCTACATGTTCCGAAAAATAACACTAATCCACCAAGCGGAAAGTATTTTTCTTAACATAGCCCTATTGTGAAATGAGTTTACAACTAACATCTGAAACCTATAATTATGGTTCTGTGCCCCACTATTCAGTTTTTTTAATCCCTTTATAAGATAAGATAAGTTTTATTTCAAGTTGTCAAGTTTACAACAGTACAACATAAGCTCTAAGAGCTTTGATAACACAGTCCTTTTTAAATATGTTTTTATAAAATAAACCAGATGCTAAAAAACTAAAATGATAGTTTACTTAATTCTACATCACTTGCTTGTATATTTAATCATGCTTACAATGTCAGGTATCTAAAACATTTTACTTAAAGTTCAATAAATTATACAGATTAAAACAATTAAAATGATTAATGAATAGACAAATAAATAAATGAATACTAAAGACTGTTTTTAGCTGATTTTAAATATGAAAGACTTTGGGTTATCAAACAAATAGACAAAGACAGAGGGGATCATAAGTCAACAGTTGAACTCATATAAGAGCTTGCTTGAGTCATGCTGTGAAGATAAGCAAAACAAAAAAAAACACAAATTAAGCAAGATCCTATCTAGAAGCTGAATGATAATATTAAATACGCTGGAATTATAAGTATTATTATTAAGTAAATAAATAAATAAAGAAATAGAAATTAGCTGCAAGCAATACATTTACACTGTTTACCATTCCAGGATGTGATTAACTTTTTAAACTGAGCAAAGTTTGAACACTTTCTAAAATTGTAAGGCAGGAATATCCATAAAGCAGCTGCAGCATACCTGAAGATTTTTTTACCAGCAGTTTTTACTTAAGGGATCTGCAATATATTTGAATATTTGAAATTTATACCAGATGTTTTCTTGACAGAACAGCAGGAGACATATCATGAAAGATCTTAAAAGTTTCAATAGCCATAGCCCTCATTCTTCTTTATATAATTATGCAAATAAAACTAGAACTATCACTAAATGTGATTAATACCCCTGCAAGATTGCTTCAGAAATGAGGAAGTTACTAGCATCAGAATACCTTAATTGCAAAAGAACTGAAATAGAGTTATGGTTGTGGGCAATTAAAGATAGTTGTCGTTCTTGTATGTTGCATTTCCTTTTAATGTGGTTGATCATTGATGAAGTTTTATTGAATTACTCTGTAATAAGTCCAAAAAGACTTGCGCTTCTTGAGCACTGCACTTCCTCTCATTGCGCTTGACCATTGTATGAAGTTGCATTGAATTCTAAAAATTAGTTTTTAAGTTATGCACCGGACAAGGAAAAGGAACAAAGGGCAATAACTTTACAAATACTGATGGAGTTATGGTTATTGTACACTGCACTTCCTCTCATTGCCCTTGACCATTGTATGAAGTTGTCTTTAATTCCAACTACTAGTTTTCAAGTTATGCACTGGACGAAAAAAAATAACAAAGGGCAATAACTGTAATTTGTCCCACTGCACTTCATCTGACGGCCCTTGACCATTGTATGAAGTTTCATTGAATTCCAACCATTAATTTTCAAGTTATAAACTGGACAATAAAAAGTAACAAGGGCAAAAACTCTTAAATGAGTCAAGAAAGAGTTATGGTTTCTGTGCACTGGGCTTCCTCTCAATATACTTGACCATTGTATGAAATTGTATTGAATTCCAACTAATAGTTTTCAAGTTATGCGCTGGACAAGAAAAAAGCAATGAAAAAGTAACAAAGGGCAATAACTCTATAATTGCCCTGGACAGAGTTATGGTTCTTGTGCACTGCACTTCCTCTTTTTGTGCTTGACCATTGTATGAAGTTGTTTTGAATTCCAACCAGTACTTTTCAAGTTATACTCCGGACAAGGAAAGAATCAAAGGGCAATAACTCTGTAATTAGTCAAGATAGAGTTATGGTTTTTGTGCACTACATTCCTCTCAATGTGCTTGATCATTGTATGAAGTTGTATTGAATTCCAACTAGTAGTAATGCTTCAGACAAGGAAAAGTAACAAAGGGCAATAACTCTGTAATTAGTCAATATTGAGTTATGGTTCTCATGCGCTGCACTTCCTCTCACTGTGCTTGATCATTGTATGAAGTTGTATTGAATTCCAACCATTAGTCTTCAAGTTATGCTCCAGAAAAAAAAAAGCAATGGAAAAGTAACAAAGGGCAATAACTCTGTAATTACTTTAGATAGAGTTATGGTTCTTGTGCACTGCACTTCCTCTTATTGTGCTTGACCATTGTATGAAGTTGTTTTGAATTCCAAACAGTAGTTTTCAAGTTATGCTCCTAACATGGAAGTAACAAAGGGCAATAACTCTGTAATTAGTCAAGATGGAGTTATGGTTCTTGTGCACTGCACTTCCTCTTATTGTGCTTGACCATTGTATGAAGTTATATTGCATTCCAACCATTAGTCTTCAAGTTATGGACCAGATCAAAGAAAGCTATGGAAAAGTAACAAAGGGTTATAACTCTGTAATTACTTAAGATAGATTTATGGTTCTTGTACACTGCACTTCCTCTTATTGTGCTTGACCATTGTATGAAGTTGTTTTGAATTCCAACCAGTAGCTTTCAAGTTATGCTCCGGACAAGGAAAATTAACAAAAGGCAATAACTCTGTAATTAGTCAAGATAGAGTTATGGTTCTTACGGACCTCTGGACTGATTTGACTCCTATATACACCCCCACCCCCAAACTTTGTTTTGGGGGTATAATTATTCATACAAACACGGACCTTAATTACCTGTGATACAAAATTCCCATTGAAGGTTGCAATTGAATAATAAGTAGATAGAACAGCTCTGCATTACACAATTAATGCATTGTAGTACTAATAGGGATGGGAGTGGGGATTCGCTTCGCTGCAGTGATGTGTTGTCAAACATTTTCAATTTTGTGTACTAGTATTTGGCTATCAACCAACTCAACATGTTGTTTAACGACTATTTATATAATCCTTTTAAATGAGTAAAGTACGTGTTAAACATACTCTACGATAGTCAAGGTTGCGTAATGTAATTCTTTTAATTAGTGATATCAATGCAAATTACATTTCTTGTTGGTGTGCTTATTTTATACTTGGCGCCGGAATGAAGCAATTGTCCGAGATTTATCAGCGTCCATGCCGGTGCACTGTAGAAGTCTCATTGAGGACCTCTTTTCAAGCCGAGTCTTCTGTAGCCTATTCTTCATTTGTTCGTGGGTGGAGGTACGACAAAACCGCCAAGGCATCACCTTTATGACGGCATCATAACAATAACGGCTCTTGTTAGCGCCACCTTCCCAAATTACATGCAAACTATCCTGTAACTTTAAGTCACCCAGCCTCGAACATGTTCTAAACTATATACTTAAACAAAATGCAGCAGTCAATTGCTTTTGTATTTGGAGGCAGGGAAGGCTTTGAGCCGCGAGTTTTAATCTTCCGTTTATGCAGTCAAAAATATATCCAACCGACATTATGAGGACATCTAGTGGGGACTCCCAAGATGTGGCCTTTATCAGGGCTTTGATTATCTGAGCGTTCTCGATATTGCATACAGTAAAAAAAACATTTCTACATATTCATCATCAGACATTTACAATCTTGACTCTGCAACACGGAGGGTAACAGAAGAAATTAATCTTTCATTTGTCCCGCACTGCCGGTCATTAAGCTGATTTACTTTTGTACCAAGATAGGATGGAATACAGCCTAACATGAATAGCGGGGTAGTGTCGATAGTGTTGCTGATTTAGCAATCTTATTGTAGAAATCCAATGCAATGTGTAACTATTGCTTTGCTGCCATAAAAAGATAAGGTGTTTTCCTATACCCTAGTCTACAATCTTGAGATCTGTGTATTATTTGATGTAGATTTTGACCAAAAAAAATGTGTGCAAATTTGCAGATCATGCTCTCAACCCGTTTTATCAGAATAATTATTTTTGCTGTGCAAAAATGACACAAAAATCAAAAGCGTTGCTCAAATCGGGCTTTGAATCACACAAAAAATTGATATTAATTTTAGTTCTGAATAAATTTCTCATCATTAAAGTGCTTCACATGATCTATGTAAGAATTTCAAATTATTAATTTGACCTCAGTGGAGTTTCTTTAACTTATATTTGACAATCTGTTGTGTCCTGCTTTTTTAAATTTTTTTTAGTATAAAAAAATCAAAAGCTTAACAGGCAATGAATAATTTGATGACTATCCTCTTTTTATCCACCAGTAAAGGCCTAAACATGCATTAGTAAAATACAAACATATTTCAGTTTTCACATACTCTATCTATTTACAAAATATTGTATACAATTTATAGTCAAAGACATAAATTTGCCATATTCACATTTTTTCCCTGTTTTAACAACTGAATATTCAATAAAATTTAAAATACAAATCCTATGTACATACTAAAAACTGATATTTTCTGTACATGATGTTTGGACTAAATGGATTTAGGACTCATGTATGCCAAACATTGTAAATCCAATACATCAACTGCTCCTGTTGTTTAAGATGCCAAGAAAGTTAAGATCTTAAATTACAGTAAAACAATATTCATATACATTATCATATTTTCACTGGACAAATAAAGCATAAAACAAAGAATTGGGACAGATTGTGGTCTAAATGGATAAGCAGGGTGGTCAGAATTTTGGATAATTTTACCATTGACCTAAAAAACTGAAATTCTGTTCTTTTAAAATCTATCTAATTCTAGGGCTTCCATTATTTGGGTAAAACATTTTGGACAATGAAAACAGGTGACACAATTTAAGTGTACTTTTAATGTACATGTATCAATTTCAGCTTATTACAGTGTATGTAATTTTAAATTTTCTTAATGAAGGATATTTTGTATGGTAGATTTCAACAATCTTTATCAAATTATTAACTGCTGAACAGTAATATTTTTAAATTGTTAATCTTTTTGACATTTTAAAAAAACATGACAATTCTAACTAAATTCACAAAGCCAATTATACAATTTACATACAATAATGAGATCTTTACATTTTCAGCAATAATTTAAAATCAAATATTATAATTAAAATGATAATTTAAAATGAAGTTACAGTATCAGTAAAGTACTTAAAATATGACCATATCGTTGAATGCCAGTAATGATATCAAATGCCTGCAATATACATGCAGTATGCCATGCACTGTAATCAAATGACCTTTAGGTATTCAAACACACTCAGTGTATTGGGAAGTATGCAAGATATCCCAAAATGCCGAACTTTATTCACAGGTAGGGGAAAATAACATTGTATTCTTGCAAATGGAGAAGAAAAAACATTGATGTAATTGAATTTCAGGGGAAAACTGCATGGTTTTAAAACTTTTCCTGGGGAACTGCCATTAAAGAAGAAAAAGCCCTGCATAAAGAAATTATGTGAATACAATGAAGGTACATGTATTATGACTGAATGCTTAATTGAATGAATAAGAAATCTAAAATCAATCCTTTCTTATACATTGACACCATTAAAGTCACATGGCTACTTTTCAGTCCTACTTGTGTAGGAAGACTTTAGGCATATTCCTGCACCTTAGCAAGAAATATCAACATTTCATAAGCTAGCAGGATGGCTTCCTGAAAAGGCTCAGATGCAAGTTAACAAAGCCTATGTCAAATTTTGAACCCAATGTCATGGGGGGGGGGGGAGAGGAGATGGCTGGGGGTCAAATGGTTCCAATAAAATTAATGTGGTAGTACAAAATAAAAGGCATTCTCAAAACAGCTTAACATTTGATAAATGTAGTATAGAATGTCACCAAGCATCAGTTCTCTTTCAAGACAGTACCAGACTGTTTCAATATATAAACAGTATCAATACAAATCATAACAGACTCAACCTTTTCCAGCATATTCAAATAAAATATATGTCACCTATATATAACACATGACTGATGACTTCATAAAATTTAGTTAAATAACAAGACTACATCAATCAATTTTTCTTTAAATTTCAGAACAATTCAAGTTGAACATCTATTCAGTAAGCTATAAATGAAAAGTTCATTCCCACAATCAAATGTATGAATTTTATAAAAATAATGAACATAAAATGTCTCTAAATTTCTCAGAAAAAGCCATTTGTAGCATCACTTTGTAAATTTGAATCAATTCTGGGATGTGGTCTCCAAAACTTTCAACTTCTTAATAACTACATTTTGTAACGGTAATGTGCCTTAACCTTTTCCCTTATATAAGCGTGTTTCGACGGCTTTTTGCCCCCCCCCCTTTTTGAGGCCTCAAACAGTGAAAAAATGCCCTATTTAGGCCCCAAACACTGTTTTTCATTTGAGAAATGCTGTTCAAAAAAGTGACAACTTTTTCGGGGCCGTCCCCCATCCAATATTATTACATCAGGGGGTTGCCAGAAGGGGGATGTGCCCCCTTCTGTTTGGGGGGTTTGAAGGGGGGCGGAGTCCCCCTCATCTCCAAGAAAATTTTGGACATGTGACAGGCTAAAAATGGCCTCAGGTCGATCTTAGAAAAGCCTTTTACTCTATCTCAATTCATTGAGAAGTTGCAGCACTTTGAACTCAGTTTTGATGGAAAAAAACAATGCAAAATAGTGATTTTTGGCAATTTTGAGACGTCCCCCCGTTGCCATGGTAACAGAAAACTTACCATTGAGCATGCTGTTACAGAGGCTATGGTGTAGTCAACATTTTTGCCAAGTTTCATTAGTATTGAAGCATTTTTCATACTTTCATAGCAGTTTGAACTTGTTACAGGAGGCTTTTCAGTGAAAATGGCCATTTTTCGCAATATGCTCATGGGGTAAAAGGTTAAATGAATCCATTATTGTATAAAAATAAACCCAATCAGTCACTCAAATTCTTTTGAGGAAAGAGAATTATATTAATATAATATACCGACTCTTCATTTCAATTATTCATATCAATTTATATTACAACAATTTCCTTTGCAAATACAAATTAAATCACATATTTTCATCTAGATCATACAAGTATACTTGTACACATATATAATACAACTCATCCTGTGCAATTTACTGAAATTTATTATCAGTGGAAGTAAAATGTTAGTTTCTTAGTAGTAGAAATTTTGGATCCTGTCATGAAGGCTGTACATTTTCAGCTATAGCAATTATATTATTATATACCGGTAAATGCTAAACATTCAACCTATCTTCAGTGACAGTGATAATGGGGCATCATTTTGTGCAATTACTGATCAGTAAAAATGCAAAATTAAAACAGCAAAAATGTCCTAATACACAAATAAGTAAATTTTTAGAGAATATTTTTTTGTTTTTAATCTTGTGAACTCTGGTGGAGATAAATTCTAGTTGTGAACTCTTTGGTCACTAAAATGAAATCTGAAAAGTCAGTTCTGGTACAAACAGTTAAAAGAGGGCACTACATGATTAAACAATTCCAATGCAAACTTAGAAAATATATATCAAATGTACTGACAGTCACTGTATTTAATACCTTTAGGCAATAAAAACTCAAACTTACTGTTGAAAGACAACAACTTTCATAAAAAAAATTCAATACAATACACTCAATGAACATTAAAGTGTTTGTATGTACTAGTTTCTTCAAAAATTAAATCTTCCCTTAATTGTTACATTTATCACTAAATGTTATGCAATCAAAATACAGGTTATTGTCAATGTGATATTATGATTGGACATCACGATGAATCACCAGACTCTACTTCTGCTGTGTTTGATTTATCATGTAACAGAACATATTCCCTTGAACTGAACCCAAATTTTAACACATCCTTTTCCATCAATTCAACATATCGCCTAGGTTCAATTTTCTTGTTATTTACAAAAGTGCCATTTGCCGAATCCAGGTCTATTATGTATGGGCATATTTTATGTGCTTTCCTGCCATCTTCCTTCTCATAGGGGATCATTCTATATTGATACACAGCATGTTGTTTTGAGCACGAAGGGTGATCTACTGGAATATCGGCAATTATTCGATCCCTCCCAAACAGGTATGCACTCTGGCGATGCATGTGAAAGGGTTTCAAAGCTTCATCATTTTTGAATGGGTACAGCCGCCATCTCTTTTTTGCCTTACGTGCCTCTGGTGGCTCATTGTATTTAATCACTACTCCTTTATAAGTGTTAGTATCTTCTGTTAGTTTCCCTGATAATTCAAAGTTTGGTTGGTCTTTTGACTCAGCAGCTTCATTCGTAGCTGCGTTATCACTCTGATCTTGACGGCCGTATCTCTGATGTTCTGACAGATGTTCTCTTTTTTGCCGATTATTACGTCTTTGTTGATCATTATGTCTCCTCTCTGCTCTTTGATGTCTCATCTCCTCCTCACTGTCTGGCTCCTGTTTAACTCTCACCATGCCCTCTTGTTTATTCCGATGCTCACGGTGTTCTCCATGATGTCTACCATGGTTACGCTCTATGTCTGTCACCCTTTCCCTCTTTGTGTGTTTCCTGTGTCGTCTATGTGACTCTGAATCTGATGACACTGGTTCTTCTTTTACCTTTACCCGGTGTCTTTCCACTTCTTCTAAACTTTCTGACCGACTTCTATGCCTATGATGTTTACGATGTCTTTTGTAAGAAACCTGAAAAAGGAAACATACATTAGCATTTCAATGCTTAATTCCTCTATCAAAATATTGCTAAAAGATATTAATTATAAATATTTTATAATAATTGTTTACAAACAAGCTTTCTAAATTGTGTGGATAAATAGAGGGTTAATGCATCATTTTTTTGTGCATTAACCACCACAGAAACACAAGAACACACTTAAAATCCACAGCCAAGGCGAGGGATTTAATCAGCCTACAGGCTTCTGCAGAAGTTATTGCATGAAAAAAAGTTGCATTCGCTCCATTCTCTCATAAAAGTAAATGTCTAATTTCTCTAAATCTATAATTCAGCATTTGGTTATGGAACTTATCTGTATTTTGTAAAAAGAATCCATTGCTTGTGCAATGCTTTCCATGTGCTAATTAGTCAGACTAATTGTAATACACACTGAGATTATATTATACAGCGATTTTTTTCCTTATAATTATAAGTGGTACCGAATAACGGACCCATTCACAATCACAAACAGTCTTCCACAATTTTCAGAATGGGTCCATCGGACCGGTTCACAATTCTGCAAAAATTCACAATCTACATAAATTTAATAAGCTTACAATTTCGCCTTTTTTACTGATTTTTTGTAATATAAGTGATTAAAATCTCAATTTGTCTTTGCGTTGATGTATTGTTTAAAATCAACAAGGGCAACATTGTCGCAATATACGACCTTCACAGAAGCTTTTGACAGAGATGTGGGCATTATAGATATACATATAGGAGATATTCTCTGGGCAATATCTGGAAAATATCTGGATATATTATCATCTCTAGTGATTTTTTTTATCTGAACTTTGACCCCTATGTGTGACCTTGACCACAGGGACCTTAATCTTGCATGTGACACTCTGCCTCACAATTTGTATGAAGTTTCATTAGAATCCTCCATAGTGTAGGAGATATGCTCTGGACAAAATCTCTATATTCTATCATCTTTAGTGACCTTGATAATCATCTTTAGTGACAATGACCTCGCGTATATTAACCTAAATTACATGTTTCACACCAGTAGTCATGATAATGACCATTTATGTTTCATTTCCTCAATTAATATCAATTAATGACTAAATGGTCCCAATACACATTTTCATTTTTTTCTCTGAACTTTTACCCCTATCAGTGACCTTGAACTTGGCTGCAAGGACCTAAATTTTCCTTGCAACACTACGTCTCACAAAAGTGAACATTTGTGCTAAGTTATATTGAAATCCCTCTTAGAAGTTTTGCTCCGGACAAGCGTTTTCCTATGACCTCTAAGTTTTACCTTGACCTTTGACCAAGAGACCTTGTTCATGTGCACTACACAGCTTCTCATAGTGGTGAACATTTGCATGAAGTTTCATTAGAATCCCTCCATATGTGTAGAAGATATGCTCTGGACAATATCTTGTGTCAGGTCCAGTGGCAGGTCACACTGTGGGACATGTCCTGACCCCCATGTGTCTTTGGGTACATTTACATCGCAATTTAATTTGTAGCACCCCGGTCACATATTCACGGAATACGCCCACGGAAGAGCCAAAGATTAATTTCGGCATCGTCCGTAGCTACCTGTACTGGTCAGTGGCTTTCCATATTGTAACTGTAATCAATCATAGTAGTCCTTGTATATCCGTAGCGATTCTTGACAATATTTGAACATGCACAAAAATTTGCTACAGAAAAAACAAACGTAGCATATCCCTACTAGTCTGTATTAAACAGTACTGATACTACAAGTCCGTACGTAAACCGTACTACTCCGTACTGATTCGTAGGCCTCCAACTTGTCCAGGATTTCCACGGTTTGGTGCGGAGAACTAAGTATTTGTACGGTTACCCTACGTATAAGCTATGGTCTTAATACAGATTAATACGGCATTGTCATGGAAAGCAACAATCGTAATATGTTGTTCTACAGAGAGGCAGGGATTAGCACGGTTTATTGTATTGCAACACGAAACAGTATGGAATGGTACTGTCCGCCACTGTCTAGTACGGATATAAATTAAGTATCATGTTCTTTTTCAAGGGTATAAATACTACCTTCTTGTTAAAAACAGACATATTTGCGTGAAAATTCAATAAATGATAATTGCCATTTACTGGCTGCAACTTTATATTGAAATGGCTCAGAATGCGGAGGCACTGGTCGAGCTGCTTGATGAGATGCAAAAAGTAACTAGAACTCCGCGAGTCGGATGTGTCGCCATGTGAACAATGTAGTTTAGGAGAAATAGCCAGGACAAAAATGAAATATGAAAAATAGCAATAACTAAAAAAATAATAAGTGCAGAGCAGCAGTTTCTGTGCACTGCACTTCTTATCAATAAGATCTATCATTCTATGATGTTTCAAGTCCATAGCTTTCATACTTGAGGAGAAATGACCAGGACAAAAATAAAGTAAGAAAATCAACAAAGGGCAATAACTCAAAAAATAAGAAATGCAGAGTATCAGTTCTTATGCACTGCACTTTTTCTTCATGAGATCTATCATCCTATGAAGTTTCAAGTCCATAACTTTTATACTTTCGGAGAAATGGCCTGGACAAAAATTAAGTATGAAAAATAACAAAGGGCCATAACTCAAAAATTAAGAAATGCAGAGTACCGATTCTTGTGCACTGCACTTCTTCTAATTGAGATTTATCATCCTATGAAGTTTCAAGTCCATAGCTTTTATTCTTAAGGAGAAATGGCCAGGACAAAATTAAAGTATGAAAATAAACAAAGGGCAATAACTCAAAAAATAAGAAATGCAGAGTAACTGTTCTTGTGCACTGCACTTCTTCTTAATGAGAGCTATCATCCTATGAAGTTTCAAGTCCATGGCTCTTATACATTAGGAGAAATAGCCCGGACAAAAACTAGAACTATCGCTGAATGCGATTCATACCCCCACCAATGTCCTTGACAGAAGACCACTTGGAAAGGTGGTTAAGGGAATAACTTATGTGGCACAAATACATAAAAAGAAATTATCTCTGGTGAAAAAAAGACCAATTGTACAGGTAATAGTATAAATATATATTATCAAATCATGTTCGAAACAGTTACAAATAACCTTTCATTTTCCCAATGTATTAAACATTTTATTTATAAGTCAATTTTTGACCTTCAAGTGTGGCCTTGACCTTAATCTGGCACAAGGGTAAGATGGGTTTTGCACATCACCCAGTTTGGTTGAACATTTGAGTAAAGACAAAGTTTGAAGAAAATCCTTCCAATAGTATAGAATTTATAGAGTAGACACAATATATTGTCTAGTATTGGTTGTATGTAAATTTGAAGACTTAAAAAGGGGCATAACTTTGTCAAAATGCAATACAGAATAATGAAACTTGACCTGCATATCTTATTTGCCACACCTCATATATCTTTTTTAAGTTTCAAGCAAATGCCTGCGCTAGTTTCAGAATTATTCAAGTACATGTTAAAATTTAAGAACATTTTCTAAGTCAATTTTTGACTTTCAAGTGTGACCTTGATATTTAGCCGGCACAAAGGTGACATGGATTCTGCACATAACCTTGTTGAGGTGAAAATTTGAGTAAAGTTTGAAGAAAATTCTTCCATTAGTATAGGATTTATAGAGCGGACACAACATATTGTCTAATATTTGATTGTATGTAAATTTGAAGACTTAAAAAGGGGCATAACTTTGGTAAAATGCAATACAGAGTTATGAAACTTGAACGAACAGCATATCGGAATTGTGACCCTTCAAAAATATTTAAAGTTTCCAGCAAATACCTTTTCCAGATTTAGAAATATTCAAATAAATGTTAAAATTTAAGAATATTTTCTAAGTCAATTTTTAAACCTTAAAGTGTGACCTTGACCTTAAGCCAGCAAAAGAGTGACATAAGTTCTGCACATCCCTTGGTTGAGATGAACATTTGAGCCAAGATTGAAGAAAATCTTTCAATTAATGTAGGACTTACAGAGCGGACATGACATACTGTGTAATATTAGATTGTTTGATATTTGACCTTCAATTGTGACCTTGACCATGAGCTGACACATGGGCAACATGGATTCTGCACATCCCTTGTTGAGGTGAATATTTGAGCCAAGTTGGAAGAAAATCTTTCAATTAGTGTAGGTCTTACAGAGCGGACACAACATACTGTGTAATATTTGATTGTTTGATATTTGACCTTCAATTGTGACCTTGACTTGAGCTGGCACATAGGCAACATGGGTTCTGCACATCCCCTTGTTGAGGTCAACATTTGAGCCAAGTTTGAAGAAAATCTTTCAAGAAGTGTAGGACTTACAGAGCGGACACGACATACTGTGTAATATTTAATTGTTTGATATTTGACCTTCAATTGTGACCTTGACCTTGAGCTGACACATGGGCGACATGGGTTCTGCACATCCCCTTGTTGAGGTGAACATTTGAGCCAAGTTTGAAGAAAATCTTTCAAGTAGTGTAGACTTACAGGAGCGGACACAACATACTGTGTAATATTTGATAGTGTTTGATATTTGACCTTGTGACCTTGAACCTTGAGCTGGCACATGGGCAACATGGGTTCTGCACATCCCCTTGTTGAGGTTAAACATTTGAGCCAAGTTTAGGAAGAAAATCTTTCAAGTAGTGTAGGACTTTACAGAGCGGACACAACATACTGTGTAATATTTAATTGTTTGATATTTGACCTTCAATTGTGACCTTGACCTTGAGCTGACACATGGGTGACATGGGTTCTGCAAATCCCCTGGTTGAGGTGAACATTTAAGCCAAGTTTGAAGAAAATCTTTCAAGTAGTGTAGGACTTACAGAGCGGACACGACATACTGTGTAATATTTGATAGTGTTTGATATTTGACCTTCAATTGTGACCTTGACCTTGAAATGACACATGGGCAATATGGGTTCTGCACATCCCCTTGTTGAGGTGAACATTTGAGCCAAGTTTGAAGAAAATCCTTCAATTGGTATAGGAGTTATAGAGCGGACACGAAAGTGGAGACGGACGGACGGACGGACCGACCGACGGACGGACCGACCGACCGACGCGACAAAGCGAATCCATTATGGCCCCCCCACATTTTGTGGTGGGGGTATAATAAAGTATGAAAATTAACAAAAGGCAATAACTCAAAAATTAGGAAGTGCAGAGTACCGGTTCTTGTGCACTGCACTTCTTCTTAATGAGATCTATCATCCTATGAAGTTTCAAGTCCATAGCTTTTTTAGTTGAAGAGAAATGGCCCGGACAAAATTAAAGTATGAAAATTAACAAAGGGCAATAACTCAAAAAATAAGAACTGCAGAGTACCGGTCCTTGTGCACTGCACTCAGGGTTATTGAAAGAAGCATGCATACCAAGTTTGAAGTCAATCAGACTTATAGTGACTGAGTTATGCTCCGGACAAGCTTTAGGGGACGCCGACAACGACGCCGCCGTTGACACAGACGCCGCCGAAAAGTAACCCCTTTATGTCACCTTTTCAAGGCGACACATAATAGCTTTCATACTTGAGGAGAAATGACCAGGACAAAAATAAAGTAAGAAAATCAACAAAGGGCAATAACTCAAACAAGATTGCATTTGTAAAAAATGCCATGCCACCGCATAAATACAACACTAAATAGTAATTAATGTAAGAACACATTTTTTTTTATTTCTATACAGATTGCCATAATGCATAGGTCACTTACCTATCTGTTATTATCAGATTAGTACCGACAACGACGCCGCCGACACAGACGCCGCCGAAAAGTATCCCCTATATGTCACCTTTTCAAGGCGACACAAAAATACACATGTATAATAATATCGTACTAGTTACAATTCATAAGTAATAGAATAACATTTAATGCTACATATTTTACAAACATTGGATCGTGAAATTGGAGTAAATATGTACATAAAACGAAGTGTCTCATAAGCCTCAGGCACTGGCCCTTGTGTGATAATAAGATTAATTAACAAGCTTTTTAAACATTCACGATAATTAATGTAATTGTAAAAGGAACAGCAAGTTTTAAAATCAAAAGAGAAGCAGTATTGATCAACATTTTTCATTAATGACTAATAGTCCATATCTAATCAGGTAATAGAAGACAGAGGAGATGGTGGACTAGAGATGGGCTTTTACGAAGACCCCTTCATGTCAAGCCATGAAATTCATTTTAATCGGACCCGATATGTCTCAGGGGTCGGACGCCATAGGCCGAATCCTCTCCGCCAAAATCATTGAACTCTGCAATTCGTTTTCTAGATGTTCTTTTCTTGTGAGGCATTTTGAAAATGAGCAAGCAAGAGGTTGTGGACGGAGCTAAATACTAAAATAGGTCTGTATAGATCAGTGGCAATTCGTTCTTCTCCGTATGAATTCGTTCTTCTCCGTATCAGATCGTATTTATTCGTACTAACCCATGCTTATGCCGTAGCAGACCATAGTGTATCCGTCAGTGACGGTCAGTAACAATCTGTGTCTTTTGGTGGTAAATCCGTTGAACTCCGTACTCATACCGTTGTGTGTTCGTACTGGAACTGTAGCGGACTACGGAATTTCACATTTCCGTAGTAATCTGTGAACGATAAGACCGAAGCTCTTCCGTGGCATTATCCGTGAATACAAACGTATGTGACTGGGGCATTATGCAAAGATTTAGATCCATGGTAGTGGAATAAACTAGAGTGTTAAAATGGCAGACTATTCCTCTCCATTTTTTTTCAATAGGTTAATACTGATTGATTAATATAATTTTTTAAATCATTAAATTATATAATTAAGAAAAAGGTAAATTTTATTATTATTACTAGTTTACTGTACTGGTTGGGGAGATAACTTCAGCTGGTTGATAAACTCGGCTTTTTATAATTTAATCAAATTATCAGATTTTCTAATCTAATCAAGCTCACCATCTCATACTATCGCTGGAATTCAACAATATCTGGAAATTTTGTCAAGTTTGGTAAGATATTTAAAGAATAACACAGACCTTTACCTGTTTGTTTACAAAACATGCCTATAAAAAGGACGAGATCCTCATTGTTGTGCGCATGCGCAATAGATGCTCATTTTGAGGCCCGCGCAGGGTTACTTTTATATATTGACCGACTACCGGTAAAGCACATGACGTTTACGGATACATTTTGTAGATGAAATTCAGAATCACTTTTGTCTTGCTAACTCAAAAAAAAAAATATTTACATTAAAATGATTTATATGTTACATAGTATGTTGCATATTAATATCGTGTTATCATAGATATTCATTATACTAACGTAATGCTCAACAATTTTGGTAACAAAATATTTTTTATTTGACATAAATGAATGAACAGCAAAGAAAAAATAAAATGTCTAAACATGTTATTTTACGTTTTAACTTACTCATTTAAGAAGAAAAACAAAGAGCCAGAATTATCTACTTGTGCGCGTTAAAAATATCCTTTTTATGTACCACTCCCAGGGCCTCTCAGAATTACGGTAGTCAGACTATTCTCTCCCTTACCAGTTCCTCCCCTGACGTTTCCTCCCTGGCGGTTCTCTCCCTATTTTGGGGGAGAACCGTCTGCATATTTTCAAATAAGCAGACAGTTCCTCCCATTCTTTATTTTTATTAATACATTATTATTGAAGTATTTAGATGTTTAATAAATGGATAAGTTTATTATTAAATTATAATATTAATTGATATAAATTAGAGGAAAAAAAATTCTATTGGAGTATTTAGATGTTTAATACATGGGCATGTTTATGATTAATTAATATAGATTAGATCTAGATAAAAAAATTTTTTTTTTAGCATATTTGTTTATTATTCTTGATTTTTTCATTAGATCTAACGTATACTTTTTAATGTGTTTAATTTACTTGATTAGGATAATCATTTGATATTTATTATTAGGTGAGGTTATTTTGTTGTTTGTTTTTTTTAATAAATAGAAAAAAAATATAAGAAAAAAATGATTTATAAATTTTAATTGCTAAATTTCATACTTTTGTGTTATGAAGAAAGGAGTTCAATACACATGTGCGTAAAGTTTGCTGTCAGAGATAATTAAGGTGTTTATTATTTTATTATTCAAGAATCAAGGTGTAATCTAACATAAAATAACTGTGAAAAGGTGATGATTAACAAATATTTCAAATTTGGGAGAGAACCGTCAGGGGAGGAAACGGTTTGGGAGAGAACCGTCAGGGAGAGGAACTTGTAAGGGAGAGAATAGTCTGTCATTCCAGAATTACCCGTTATGTTTCTAAATATAACTTTTATGGTGATACCGGAAAAATCGAAGAGCTAATGTTTATTATGGTGCAAGATTCATCAGAATACGTAAACAAATAAATGAAATATGCCCTAAAACACCGATTTTCGGCCGAGTTTATCTCCCAAACCAGTATACATTAAATTGGGGCGAAACGTCAGTGGGGCGAATCGCTATGCTTCACACATATTTATTTAACAATACATAAAATATCATAAAAAACTGACATATGTAGTTTAATGACAGTAATTTAACATCAAATATGTTTATTTGTGGACGTAAATCAATCTTATGTTATGAAATTGAAAATAACTTTTGTCTCGGGACCATAGGTAATCGGCGCGTTGATTGGTCACTACCCCCGCACCCCCCTCTAATATAATTTGATCATATTTATATGCGCAATACAATGAAATATGCATTCATTTTGAATAAACTGCCGTTTAGTCGGGTAATTTTGAAGAAAACCCAGCGGTCAGATCACTGTCGAGTTACACTTGCGGTGACTTCGAGATTACATATCTTCTTATAACTTGAAATGATTGTAATGACAACTTTAATTCCTTTAAGAGTAATCAATTCCCTACCATTTGGTACCAAAATATTGAAAATTGGTGAAAAAATGTTGAAGTTATGGAGTTCATATTAAGATGAGTGCTGAAAATTGAGCGGCGAGTTGCATACCTTTACTAAATATATATGTATCAATTTTTTATTTTTTGTAGGAAATGAAGGTTATTGAATTAAAAGCATAAACCAAATATTAAAACATGTTTCAAATGAAAAATACTGTATTTTACATGGTTTTGAGAGGTAGAAGGGCTGTAGAGTGGGTGTGGGGGTGAGGGGGTGCGCGGGTAGTGACCAATCAACGCGCCGATTACCTATGCTCGGGACGGAAGATAATCTGATAATTTAACCAAATTATTAAACAACGTAAACAAACCTCCGGACTTCGCGAACGATGCCTTCCATGGTGTTTCTTTCTTTCGTCAATGTCATTATCACTTGAAGAATATTTCCTGTAACGTTCTTTTACCATTGTTTTTTAACCAAACCTACGTTTTCGTTTCGTTCAACACTGTTAGCGAAAACGAGGCAGGATTTAACGAAAATTCGATTCGTACTCAAATATTTGGCACCCATTTACTTTCGCCCAGACAATGTAGTTTTGATGAAGTGGTGGTATTGATATAACATATCTGTCTTTTTTTTTTGGATAAAATGTACTGAATGTAATAATCTTAATAATTGCTTGTAATATGTCTATTTTTATGTTTTGGTGAAAATAAGATTATGTGTGTTATCTTTGATACTTTGATGTGTACTGTACGTAGTCTTAACTTTATAAAAGCTCTTCGTTAAATAAAGTGTTTATTATTATTATAATTATTATTATTATTATTATTATTATTTATTATTATTTATTATTTATTATTATTATTATTATAATTATTATTATTATTATTATTATTATTATTATTTTATTATTATTATTATTATTATTATTATTATTATTATTATTATTATTATTATTATATGCCTTTTTCACACACAGTCTTTCACATTATCAGAAATCTTCTTCCTCCAGATTAAGTGCCCCTCGGGAGCATCGTCGCACAACTGGGACTATTTACATTAGTGAAGGGAACACCAGTGCAGCTAAAACAGTTTAATCAAAGCACAGAAAGCGCTAAATTTGTTTGGGTCTCAGAATGTCAGAAAGGTGAAGGTTGTGAGATTATAAACCAATTTGTTTTTGTATAGTGCCACCAATGCTTTCCAGCGTTTTAATTGTAGTAAATTTGCCATAAGACTAAAATTGCAACACTGATGTTCAATTCAATGTTTATTTGACTAAAACAATTTGGGGAACAAGAGCTGTCAGTAGGACAGCAACGTTCGACTATTCTTAGTGCTTGATAGTAAAAAAAATGCTTGATACAGTTACCTCCTCCTGTTTACAGGTTGGGGTCATGATGGTGAACAAGTGTGCAAAGTTTCAAAGCCATATGTCAATGGACTTTGAAAATATTTGAACTATTACAAAAACTTTAACATAAATTCTAAGTCGAAAAAGGGGCATAATTCTGTCAAAATGCTTGATAGAGTTACCTCCTCCTGTTTACAGGTTGGGGTCATGATGTTGAACAAGTGTGCAAAGTTTCAAAGCCATATGTCAATGGACTTTGAAAATATTTGAACTATTACAAAACCTTTAACATAAATTCTAAGTCGAAAAAGGGGCATAATTCTGTCAAAATGCTTGATAGAGTTACCGCCTCCTGTTTACAGGTTGGGGTCATGATGTTGAACAAGTGTGCAAAGTTTCAAAGCTATATGTCAATGGACTTTGAAAATATTTGAACTATTACAAAAACTTTAACGTAAATTCTAAGTCGAAAAAGGGGCATAATTCTGTCAAAATGCTTGATAGAGTTACCGCCTCCTGTCTACAGGTTGGGGTCATGATGGTGAACAAGTGTGCAAAGTTTCAAAGCCATATGTCAATGGACTTTGAAAATATTTGAACTATTACAAAAACTTTAACATAAATTCTAAGTCGAAAAAGGGGCATAATTCTCTCAAAATGCTTGATAGAGTTACCTTCTCCTGTCTACAGGTTGGGGTCACGATGGTGAACAAGTGTGCTAAGTTTCAAAGCCATATGTCAATGGACTTTGAAAATATTTGAACTATTACAAAAACTTTAACATAAGTGGTTACGCCGACGCCGACGCCGACGCTCGGGTGACTGCAATAGCTCTACTTATTCTTATCGAATAGTCGAGCTAAAAAGTGAGTTGCGTTATCTGGGATTTGAACTCTAGACCTCTCGCTTCCTAAGCGGGCGCACAATCACCTCGGCCACGGTGAAGTTATATGTTTATGGCCTGAAGAAAAACCATATTTTTTCTAAATTAAGGTTTGTAACCCTTATTATTTCGACGCTAACTGTTGTTAAACACAGATGTAAATAATCATGGAGCTTACTATATAGAGGATATTTTTTAGTTCAGTGTAAGATCGGAATATATTTCACCGAGTGAGCACCAAAAGGTATATTTCACGAGTGGCGCAGCCACGAGTGAAATATGAACTTTTGGTGTTCACAAGGTGAAATATATTTCGATCTTACACTAAACTAAACAAATTTTCTTTTTATTATATGCAAATAAACGTTTTAAAAAGACATTAAATCTAATACTGAATGAAAAGCGCGCCAAATTATAATACAACGTGACGTCATTTACGACGTCACGTCATCAAGTTGGTACCCAGTACTGTGCACGCTGATATTTCCCTGAAACAACGTAAGGGGCTTAAATTCAAAACAGTGAAATTATCAAAGTGGTAATTTCACTGTTTCAAACAGTGAAATTACCAGTTTTATATCACTGATATATTTCTATAAACCACCGAAAAGCATGTAATAAAAGCATGTATATCTATAAAGAATAAAACAATATTATAAATCTTCGATCATTCGGGAACTATTTTGCTTGAAAATTAATGCGCCTGTCATTTGACCATCTTTACGCAGTGATCTCCCCTGATTTTTTCAGCGTTAGTGTACATTTAAAGGGAATTAACCGCTTCAAAAAAGCGGACTACTTTCGGCATTTGCAATTAACAGCATCAGGGTCTGAAATTTCGCTACCATTATTTGTTTGGTCTGACGACCCAAACAAATAAAAACATATTGCTCCAGTGTCACTGTGTAGCCCCCCACCCCCTCCCCCCATGCAAGGTTGTCTTGAAGAACCTAGAGATGGGGCTGACATAACTTTTTCTGGGGCTGTTCCTCATTTTGATCCCAGAAAAAAAGAGTATATTTATAACACTTAACGCAAGTATAAGGGTGAATACATGTATGTATTGACATCAACAGAAATCAGTGTATGTGATCGGATGTCAACCAGGTTGTTGATGACCCTGTACGTATGTACACCATCACTGCCTTCGCTTGTTGACGACGACTCTAGAGTATCTCAGCACAATGCTGGCATCATTGTAGTGACTGGCACTGCTGGTGTGACGATATTTACCTGCGCAGAATCTGGCTGCTCTTCGTTGGCAGTTGTCGAGATTGTTGATGTTGGCTATTTGTGTGGGTTCCATATTGCTTTTGTTAAATTTCATAAACTCCCATTTTATGTTTGAGAAATATGTTAAACTGTAATTTAAAAGTTTCTGGGACATTTTTCGGCATATAAAGATGTTAAAACTATTAGCATGACAGAATGGTTAACATTGCTTGCATTGTGACAGTTGTAATTCACAAAATGTTGATGAGGTGCATGTTGAATACAAAATTACAAATGTACACTGTCTAGCCACAGCCCCAGAGGAGCTGGTAGGATATTTGAACCTATGCGCTTGTTATAGTTATTGGCACCAGTTTCTTGCGAAAGTGAAGGCAATTAACAATAATTGACAGCATGCCCACGATTTTTTTGATTTTTTAACTTTATTTGAAAAAAAAGCGTAGAAGGAAAAAGCCAACAACAATAAGTTTCATGTAAAATTGATATAGACTGATAAAAAAATGTGGGATACTATTTATTTTACCCTTTACCGCATATTGTGAAAAATGGCCGTTTTCATTGAAAAGCCTCGTGTTACAAGTTCAAACTGCTATGAAACTATGAAAAATGCTTCAGTGCTGATGAAACTTGGCACAAATGTTGACTAGACCATAGCCTCTGTAACAGCATGCTCAATCTTTCATTTCCTGTTACCATACCAACAGGGGACGTCACAAAATTGCCAAAAATCACTATTTTTCTTTTTTTTTTCTCCATCGAAACTGATTTCAAAGTGCTGCAACTTCTCAATGGATTGAGATAGAGTTAAAGGCTTTTCAGCGTTGGTTACACGTTACCTTAAGATCGACCTGATGCCATTTTTAGCCTGTCCAAAATGTTCTTGGCGATGAGGGGGGGGGGGGGCTGCCACCCCCTTCAAACACCCGAAACAGAAGGGACAACCCCTTGATGTACCTGATAGGGGCGGCGCCGAAAAAGTGATCACTTTTTATCAAAATTTCTCAAAGGAAAACGTGTGTTTGCGGCCTAAACAGGACATTTTTTCACTATTTGAGGCCTAAAAGGGGATGAAAGTGCGTTGTTTTGCGTATATATGAGGTAAAAGGTTAAAACAAATGGAGTAAAATTCTAAGATTATTAAATAAACGAAATTACAATGGTATTTCTTGCAAGCTTAAACAATTCCATGCCATTATGTGTGCCATGTATTACGATTAAATGCACCTGGTTATTTGGACGTACGTGTTTATAATACATAGATAAATATATATGTCTAACTATTTCACTACAGACATGCCTCCTTTTCAGTAAATGTACGGGAATATAAAAATGTAAGAAAAGCTAGAAAGCTTTGAAAAAAATAGTATATAGCTCAACTAAGAAAAGCGGCGTCCATTTCAACGTTTATGCGGAATGTACCCACACAAACATGCCATAAGCAGGAATTAAGGTACAAAGGGCGGAGCAGGGAATAGGGAAGAAAATGAAATTTAAAAAGGAAAATAGATTAGATAATTAGGTACATGTTTTCATATGAAAAACTTAGAATGAAACATATTTATTGTCTTTTACTTATCTCATATATATAATCATTTCAAAATTTAATAGAAAACCAATGTCAGTGGTCCATTTATTGTGTTATCGAAAGAATCGGATTCTGTTCGGACGCAGATGTCAATCCTAGAATGACCCTTGTGATAAAAGGCACTTCCGGTGTCCCTGACCTATAAGTAATATAGAATGTTAGATATATCAAGCTTTTGAAGTAAATATGTCATAACTGTATTATAAACACAGTATAGCTAGAGATCAAATTAATACGGCAGCAAAGAATTCTATATTCTACAATATAATTATGTATTCTACATTATCATACAAGTTAAAAAAGATCTGTTTATCAAAATCAATTTTTAAGAAAGATATCTGGATTTTTTTGTCTGTTTTCCTGTTATTAAGTGTTTCTCAAATGTGACTTATTTGCCATTTACCTGAAACATCTTTTGCCTCTGTTGCCTTTTGATAATTAGTAGTACATTAATTGTGACTTTGTTTTTTGTATGAAAGTCAAAATACTACTTTATTTACATTTTACTACTTTAATGACAAATAATTGCACATTCATCGTTCCTTTCTTCATGTGATAAGCATCTGAAAGCACTAGAAGCATTACTTAAACTTAAAATATCATATTTGCTCTTTCTAAAGAAGGAAAATACTCTATTCTGAGGCTTAATGTGTATTTAAATGCAGGGATCTATGGCTGCAGAAGTATTTTCAATGTCTTCTGTACAGAGAAGCAGACTCACCAGAAGTATTTATCTACTCACATTTGTGAAGAAGGTACTTCGAATGAAATCATAAGATTTCTTACCCTGAAGTCAATGAACCTTCCATACCGATGATTCATTTCCGGTATGCACACTGGTGTGTCGTAAGCAATTCCGGCATGGTTATCCATAGCAACAGTAACTATGTTAGAGTGTCCAGCAAGGTAATCCTGGAATCAGAATTTCTTCAATATCAGCCAATAAATGAAGTAAGACTTTACTTTTCTATAGACTTTTACTGTTCCTTTGATCAAACTATGAATTCAGCGAAGATCAAAATAAATAAAGTGTTTTAAATATTTGCTCAGCGGCTGCTCTCATGCAAAATGTATGATTTATTTGAAATTTCAAGACAGAAGATAAGGTAATCGTCACAATACCTGAAGCGTTCCAAGCTTATGTCCCCGCATATCCACAAACCCGCCTTCTATCGCACTGCTGCTCGGATAATACCCGGTGCCTGTAGCAGAATACCGTGTGCCACCGGTGCAGTCAATATTGCCTAAATAGATAGATCTATATGATTGATTTACTGTTTTAATCTGCATTATCAAAAATACACGTTTGCTATGCCTTATGTTTTCCTCAATAGAGTGTATGGAAAGATTTTTTCTTGAAAAAGCGGACAGACTTTGGGTGTCTATACATAGACTGACATCTTATGAAATATTGGCAAACATTTCAAGCATCAAAGTTTGTTCAAAATTCTTTTCCGGAACTTTTGTTGAACAACTTTTATTTATATTGCGAGCATAACAAATAAACCAACAAGCACGCACCTCTAGGTGTGCAGCATCGTCTGGAAGCATGTCCAGAGCACATGTTGCTGACGTAACTTCCGGCGCAATGGAGGTTGTCTTCCTGACATGTCCCATGATGAGCAAGACATCTTGAATCATCGGCCGCTGTCAGATAAAATAAAATGTTACAATGATTTCTTGTGCTCAAACATATTCCATAGAATCATTCCATAATTTCCTAACCCCACCACTCGAATTTATAACACTTTACTTTGGGAGTATTTATGCCTTCAAGAGGGTTCATTATTACTTTTTGAACAATGGTAATGTTATCTTAATTCGAGACACACACTTCGGTTTTCATTGCATTAAAAGAAAAGGTATACAATGTATTTAAAGTAGTGGTGAGAAGGCGATGACACAAGGGTGAAAATTTTATGTCGATGGTACGATGGTGAAAAGGCGATATCATGCACGATGGTGAAAAGGTGATGGCACGATGGTGAAAACGCGATAACATAATGGTGAAAACGCGATGGAACGATGGTGAAGTTGCAGTGGTACAATGGTGAAAAACACGATGGTACGATGGTGAAATTGCAATGGTACGATGGTGAAAACGCAATGGTATGATTGTCAAAACACGATGGTGAAAACGCGATGGAACGATGGTGAAATCGCATTGGTACGATGATGCGCGTTTTCATCATCGTACAGTACTATCGCAATTGCACCATCATACTATCGTGATTTCACCATCGTGTCATCGTGCCATTGTGTTTTCACCATTGTAACATCGTTCATTGCTGGTAAGGGTAAAATAAAAAGTATTGATTGTCCAAACGGAACACCGTGGATTCAGGAAAAATTAAATCATTTAAATACAAAGTGTAAAATGCGGTAAACGACCAGGATATAAGAATTAAGTAGTTATTTCATCAGTTAAATAAAATAGCCCACCTATCGTATGTATAAGAATACCGACGAGGAGAACGAGCGTTTCAAATTTCATGTTGATCACTTTTCTATGTCGAATAATACATATGTATATATACGTTCCTTATCTTAATTGGGTCATTGTATATGAGGGAACATTTTATCTTATAAACGTGTCTAGTATATTTGATTTATATTTTGCGCCGTTTAAGAAAACGACTCTTGCAAATATTACGTGACAAACAACGCAGTTTTTAAATTTGAAGTCATTTATAGGTATAAAACGGTTTCACGTACAATCTGTTACTTCGGAACCATTGATTGTTGAAGATTGACTTGCTCAGTGGCCGGAGAGATGTTGCACGTACTTGCTCAGTGGTCGGAGAGATGTTGCACGTACTTGCTCAGTGGCCGGAGAGATGTTGCACGTACTTGCTCAGTGGCCGGAGAGATGTTGCACGTACTTGCTCAGTGGCCGGAGAGATGTTGCACGTACTTGCTCAGTGGCCGGAGAGATGTTGCACGTACTTTGCATTATCTTTCATGAGTGGCCGGAGAGATGTTGCACGTACTTTGCATTATCTTTCATGAGTGGCCGGAGAGATGTTGCACGTACTTTGCATTATCTTTCATGAGTGGCCGGAGAGATGTTGCACGTACTTTGCATTATCTTTCATGAGTGGCCGGAGAGATGTTGCACGTACTTTGCATTATCTTTCATGAACAGACTCAATCAAAACTGAAGTCTGAATTTTTTTACTTTTGTTTCCGGGGTTCTCGAATGATCTCGTATTAAATTATTCCTGTTATGCATTTGCGAAATTCTCATCACAAATGGTCGACCATGGTTGGCAATTTCACAGAACAAAGCTCGCCATACAGCTAGTTTGCCGACGGATAGTTAGTAGGGGTATACATATGTGTTAGCCTTTGACCTTTACAAAACAGTACTCTGGCTGTTTATTAGATCCATAAGACAGACTACTATATACTTATCAATTCAATCATTATATGAGTATTGTATTTCTTGATCATTGGTCATTGATTGAACTGGTAAAGTTTAATATCTATACATGAACGTACGTGCAGAAAACAGGAACGACGACCATGACCTTTTGTTTTTTTATTCTAAGATTTTTGTTGTTGTTGTTGTTGTTGTTTGTGTGTGTTGTTGTTGTTGTTGTTGTTGTTGTTTGTGTTGCTGTTGCTGTTGTTTGTGTGGTGGTGGTGGTGTTGTTGTTTGTGTTGTTGATTTTGTGTTTTGTTTTTTTTGTTCGTGTGTTGTTGTTGTTGTTGTTGTTGTTGTTGGTTTCAATGAAGGACTGGTAGAGAAAAGTTATTGTATATGATAATTATGGCGAAATATTAACGAAGATCATTTTACTTTTTATTATATTATCATTATGGCAATTTTATAATATAAAGCCTAATAAATCTATACTATACACGCTTTAGAATATTAAATAAAAACAAATAAAGTCAGTTTAAAGAAAGAAAATAAACAGTCTTGCTTGTGGAATTTGACCGCTTACGAACCATATAACAGGACGAGGAACTGATAGCGAACAGCATGGATCCTGATCAGACTGCGCGGATGCGCAGGCTGGTCTGGATCCATGCTGATCGCAAACCCATTATGTTGGTTTTGTCGTGACGCGGCTCATTTGAACCTTCAATACTCAAATGAATCCAAATTGTCAATCTCGGAAGCAGTTTTGAGTTGATTATATCTGATCCTATCTAAATAACGGAAATAAATTTAAACTGAAATATCTGTGTACATCCTATAATAGTGAGTTTAAACACTTAAATGGTGAATGTCAATCAATCTTTAATATAAATATACTTGCGATTAACCAATGTTTAACTTACATAAATGTTTATTTATATCACTATAATTATGAAATACTTTTATGTAGCATCAGTCATTCTTCAAACACTAATCGTTGCTAAACAAAATGTAGCGCCATATATAGTTAACCTTGTTCGTAAAGAATTCATTTTATATTTAAATATTTCATGAACTGCAATCAATTACAACTGTTCATGCACATCAGATAAAGTGTAAATTAAAACAGTTTTGCAGAATGAGTATATTAAATTAAAGTGTAATGTTCACAACACACATAGCGGTAATCTAATCTGATCGCTGGGTAAATAAATATCATGTCACATGTGCGAAACTAGTACACATAGTTTAAAAGTATGATTTAAATTACCATGGATGTATAAGGATTTTGACTATGGGTAAGTACTTTCAATTGTGCAATTTTTGAATAGTTTGCAAATGTTAAATATATAATTAACTGTGAAGAGGTGGTTGTCCAGCTAGGTTGTTCAGTTATAGACTAAAAGTATAATTTTTCATCTGATGTGTGCAGATATGCATGAAATAATGCTGGGTTGGACACATTTAGGCTTTCGATACGAGTTTCTCTTGTTGAGTTTAATGTTGCGTCGATAGCGTCAAGGTCATATGAAGACCCGTGCTATAACCATCGGCCGTCTGTGAGCTAGCTGGACACATTCATCAGATGAAAGAATCCAAAGTCCCTGACGCGATTCGAACCCACAGAGACGCAAGTGGTTTGAAGTTAGCTTCCCTAACTACTCGGCAATGCAGGCCCCCTCCGCTATCAGTAACATTTGGAGAGTCGGTGTACGACTATAAGTGACCTTTAACCCAAGAAATAAAGGCGCATATCATTATTATATTCTAAGCGTACAAGTAACGTAAACTGCATTAATTAGTAATCATTATGTATGTGATTTATTCGTAAAATAATCACTTCAACACGACACTACATGAAAATCCTGTTAACTAGATATTATCGTCTAGACAAATGAGTCAAACTTTAATACGATATAAATATTTCATGTCGTCAAAACAAGTTGTTTGAGAGAGGTCCTATTAGTCTGTCTCTCTTTGGTAACGGAAATTTGACCTTAACCTTCCAATCACGTAGTCACGGTGAAATTTTCAACAACAAAAATAAAAAAGGAGTTTTTTTTATCATTTCTTTGTTATCTTTTAACAGTTCTGATTTAACTCGAATAACTAAACACATATTGAACAAGTAAGAACAAGTTCAACCGTTTGAAGTACAGTCGGAAGGAGGATGGGAGGGTTTTTGTTTAATAAAATCACGTACTTACAGAAAATCAATTTGTTTGATAGTGATTTTTGTCTCCAACTTTCATTGAAAATAAATATTCATGTTGAGGGAATATCAGCGAAAAAAGTATTTGAAGTATTTGTTTCATGATATCTTTATAATTTTCTGTCTTATTATGATTTTGTTATAACAGTATAAAATTTAAAAATGTGTATTGTCTGATCCTAAATAGAACATGAGAGCTTTGAGTTTTATCGTGTATGTCTAAGTGCGTGAGTATGTCTAGGTCTACGAGTATGTCTAGGTCTCCGAGTATGCTAAGGCTCATGTGTATGTCAAGGTCTACGAGTATGTCTAGGTCCCCGAGTATGCTAAGGTTCATTTGTATGTCAAGGTCTACGAGTATGTCTAGGTCCCCGAGTATGCTAAGGTTCATGTGTATGTCAAGGTCTACGAGTATGTCTAGGTCCCCGAGTATGCTAAGGTTCATGTGTATGTCAAGGTCTACGAGTATGTCTAGGTCCCCGAGTATGCTAAGGTTCATGTGTATGTCAAGGTCTACGAGTATGTCTAGGTCCTCGAGTGTGCTAAGGTTCATGTGTATGTCAAGGTCTACGAGTATGTCTAGGTATGTGAGTATGACAAGGCCTGTAAGCATCCCCAGGTCCGGGAGTGTGTCTAGGTCTTTGAGTATTTTTAGGGGTGTAATAAATGCTACGCCCGTAACAATTGCTAGACCCATGACTACGTCTAGGCCCGTGAGTATGTCGATGTATGTAAGTTTGTCTATGTATTTGAGTATGTCTAGGTATGTGAGTATATTTAGGCCAGTTCAAACATTTAGGTTCGTAAGTATGTCTAGCTCCGTTGGTATGTCTTAATCTACAACGCCTAGGCCTGTGAGTATGTCCAGGCTTGTAGTGTGTAGGTCCGTGAGTATACAATCTATCAATATTGGCGGATATGTCTAGGCCCGTGAGTATGTCTAGGTCTGAGAGTGTGTCAAGATTGGTATGTCTAGGAATGGGAGTATATATAGGTCCATGGTCACTTCTAGGCCCGTGAGTATTAGGCTTGTGAGTGTGTCATGGTCCGTTAGTTTGTCTAGCCTAATTTTTATGTTTAGGCTGTAGAATATGTCATGGTCCGTAAGTATGTCCAAGCTAAGTTTTATTTTAGGCTGTTGAATATGTCATGGTTCGTTAGTATGTTTAGGCTGATTATTATGTTTAAACATAATAATGAGTATGAAATGGGACGTCCGTGGCCGAGTGGTTAAGGTCGTTGACTTCGAACCAATTGCCCCTCGCCGCTGTGGGTTCGAATCCCGACAGGGACTTTAATTGGATTCTTTCATGTGAGGAAGTATGAAAATGTAGAAAAACTATAGACACACCAATGGACCTCGGTACATATTCACGGACCATGTCATACTCAAGAGCCTAAACATACTTACTGAACTAGACATACTCATGGGCCTATATATATATGACATACGAAAATAGAAAATAATATGTTTCTTCTGTGTAATAAATTTTGCTCATATGTCTGAGGGGAATCGTACCGTTTTTAAACTTGTGATTCCTTGTAATTTCATGAATTCCTCTGCGTGGAAATAACTGATAAACAATGCAATATTGTTTCTTAAATGCATTGTCACAATTATATGTTTAATTATCATTTTATATATACTTTGCAGGTGTCATTGTTCATTATTTTCTGGTCGTCGCTTTGATCATCACTGGGCAACTTACGTGTTATGATGCGCGCGACACTCCCGGAAATAAAGAATTGACGGTTACATATTATTCATTATAAAATACCGTATTTTATTACATTTATGTTAATTTTTAGAAATTATACATCAACAAACATGATATTCTAAAATGCGAGGTTGACAATAGAAAACAATGCTTTACCACTCGACATCGATCTAAGACCAACACCTATTCTTTTACACAATATTTGTTTTCTATTACATTAAAGGTTATTTTTTGTTTGAACTTTTAAGTTGTATGACCGATGAATATGACAATAGCCATTGTAAATAGAATATACAATGTACCTTTAGCTGGTGATATATACTTTTAAAATTTCGAAAATTATTGTCATAACTGGATCTAAGTTTTAACGAAAGCGTGTCTGTTAACGCACATGAATTTATATAATTAAGAGTTCCGTTTTAGGGGCGGCTTCTTGAGTTCATGCGTCACCGCTGAACAAACGGTATTATTGAATTTAGGTTTTTAGAATGTAATCAATTCACAAACAAATATACTACCGATAAAAATAATAGCTCAATTTCTAATAAAATAAAACTTTTATTCTTTTATTGCAGGCAAAACCTGGAATTATCCTGGACAAAGACTCAGCGTTAACAGCCAATGACAACATAAAATCAACACTATTACCTTTAAAATCATCTGACGCCCTAAAAACTACGACATTAGCTACCCCCGGGGTAGTTACTGTTACTGCCCCGCCCATACCGTCACCAGCAACAGCGTCACCTGGTGGAAACGATGTTTCTAAAATCATAAACTTATTGTTTGCAATCCTGTAAGTATGTCACTGCATGAACATTATGACTATAGTAATAGAAATGTACATTTGTTGCTTTTGTGTTAAAGCTGCCGCAAACAGCTTAAGTGTATAGAATTAAGAAATCTTTAAGTCGAGTTTAAGACATATATACAGAGGATATTTAATGCGCGTAGGTTAACAATTGAATTTATTGAACGAGTTGGATAAAATTATATTATGTGAGCCTCTGGTGAGCAAAATATTATTTAATTCAACTATTCAATTAATTTTATATTAAATATACACTCATTTAATATCCTCTATGTATAAAGTATATATTCGCAATTCATATACTACTTAAGAGGTGATATGCAAAATATAACTTAAAATACTAATTTTATCATCGTATTTCTACTCTGTAACGGTAAACGAACTATTTTTGCATATACTTAAACTTTTATGTAATTTTTGTGAAGTGAAAATTCCTGAATGCATTTATGCTAAGTATTTTTGTCGACTTGAAAATAAAGCATTTTCTGTTGACTTTATAAAATAGCATGCTTTTTGGAGTCGTACAGCTTTAAACTTCCTTTGTTTTTGTACACAATATTTTTTGTAACAATTTGTAGAACATTGGCTTCAAAGTTATTCAAATATTATTGCAAGGTTTCTTTGTTTTGTTTTGTTGGATTTTAAGTCACACTGTAAAGGTTACAAGGTGATATTCTTGCAATCTTTTCCCGTGGAGGAAGACCTGAGGAGCCCTAGCTCCGTGCACTATTTCAGGCACGAATGTGTACTTAAGTAGGGCCAATGAGTTTCCGTTAGCTAGCCGGATAGCTAACTCTCATGAAATGAATTCCTTTCCATTAGTGAAGGTGGAAAGATTACACAATTGTGACCACTGCAGGGTCGGTGTGACCTAAAAAACGAATTCGAATTGATTAACGTTCTGCGAAATATATTTATTATGAAATTATTATGCGTATTGCACTTTGTTGCATGCAAAACAGATATATATGTGTAATTATTTGATTCTCTTATCTGTTTTAAGTACAACTTTTATGCTTTTATAATGATAATTTTGGCATATTAATTCCCTATTACATGTACAGTTTAACGACATTAAAATTCATTTCAAATTTAAATACATCTAACAAAATCGTCGTGCAAATCCAAGGTAATATCATCTTTGAAAAAAAGACTTGTCTGGAAAAAAAGATAAATTAATAAAGGCCCATAAAGCCCTTAAAAGTTTTTGTTTTGTTTTTATTTCCAATTTTTGTATATATTTTTTCCCTGTTATAGTTTGATAAAAGTTACTCTTTGGCCATATGAATGAACCATCTTAGCTCCTGTTGCTTTTTGATAATTAGTAACGTTATTATGATTTAGAATTTTGAAAAGATGTCAAAATATCAGCTTTATTTTGCTACTTTGAATACAAATTATATTACATTCTGGTCACTTAATCAGATGGCAGGCAATATATTATTAAAATACTATTAAACACATGTTTGCCTTTTTTAAAGAAGAAAAAGAATCATTTCTACGGCTTTATGTGCCTATAATGTTACATAAAACTATTATTTTCTTCAGCTTGGCAGTCACGGCAATTTTGATGGCGATCACTGGAGCATGTATGTTCGGACTTCGACGACGATATCTGTTTGTATCAAACCATTCAAAATACAAACAACTGGAGGAAATGCCTATCTGAGACAATGACACGAATCTATGTTTCAACTGTGAACAAAACAACAACAGCAAAATCAACAACAAAACTGATATATTAATGACAGTCTCTTTTTAAAACGAGTCACAGGAAATTGAAAAATAAATATCTTTTTATGTAATGGTAGTTCATTGATCACAGCATTTGTGCATACGTTTTTGTTTGTAAGGATCTTCTTATAGATTGTTATTTTGTTTTGTTGGAACTCATAGAGCTCGGAAAATAAACTTTGAAGTATTAAAACTTGCATGTTGTTATTTATGTTATGGTGATTAGTTAAGGGGAAACGCGGGGTGAATAGCAAATATATATTACAGTATATGTCATCATACATCATTTACGTAGAACCGATTTGTGATATTATTCAAGAAGACATATATATACGAGAGTTTTTTTGTTATGAATTTCACATATTATCATTTTGTATATCAGACTTTCTATTGCGATTTGTGTGAAGATATCACGCAAGACGTATCGTACATAATCAAACCACCAAAAGAACATGCTTAGGCGGTTGGCGCGGCAAAACATATCTTCTTTTGGACTTGATGTTATTGAAAACTATACGCATAATAACAAAAACGACTTCGGTTAACATTTAAGTATTCCGTGATATACTTCTACTACTACATACATGTACCTCCTTTCATCTAGAATGAACATTAATTTTATTTCTGTCCAATACTGATTTGTTTTCAGCAGAAAATGACCCGTGCTTGTATAAAAAGGGTACAATTTTAATTTTCACAAATAGGGTGCCGACGGTGAAACAAATAGGAACTACATTTCTCCTATTTTTCAGTGTGTACGCCGTCATGGGTGGCGTGACACAAAAAGTCATCTACTATAGTGAAGTTTGACAAACAAAATTAAGACATAATAAATAAATGAAAATATTCTTTAACAACCACTATTGTGAACATTTTTGTCTACTTATTCGTCGAAAAGTTTTCTCGCAAATGAAGCAATGTTCACCTTTTAACTTTTTTCAAAACGAATTAAATAAATCGTTACACACTGTGTATAAAAGGGGTTACGTCAATATAGTGTTTCGAGTGGCGCTATATATTACACTTACAATTGAGATGGAGCTTGGAGTTACAGAAATGATGTTTTGTTATTTAATTTTTGTTTTTGGTGCAGCGTATTGCTACAATTTTCGGAATAATGATACATGCCTCAATTTTCATGTCACCAGTTTTAATACTTGTGTTGGCAGCTCGGATAGTATTAAATTAACCCCCATATCAAGACTATCTTTGTACGAGTGCGTGTCTCAGTGTGCAGTAAGAGGAAATTGTGCCGGGCTTATTTACAGAAGAAAGAATTTATTTTGCCAACTTTTTAAAGACTTAAATAGTACACAGGAGGCAAAAGGCGATTGTGTTTATATAAAACGCAGTGATATTTTCACGGTAAGTATGTTATGTGTTGGATTGTGTTGAATAAATACATGCATGCAGAGGGTATTAAATGAGTATATATACGGGTTGTGTAAAATTTTGTGCTTCCAGTCAGTCAACGAGTTAAATATTTCAGTAATAAAGTTATACGAAAAAAATGTTTCTCGTTGACTATAGTTCATTCCAAATGCGCTAAAATGACGTCATTTTATAGCAAGCGATTCATCTAGCACCCCATCACCGGATCCCCAGATGAAATTTCCGGCATGGGTAAAAGTTACGGAAGCACCAGTCTTGTATGCAAGAAATTGTAAGTCAGTAAATCAGTGTGTATGATGTGAAAACAGATATACTGATGAACGTAGACGTCATCAGCCGAGTATCCATCTGTCACTGTATGTTTCGCCCCTTATCTCGGAACAGATGGTGGGGCAGGTAGTGTTGATCAGGTACTACACCGTCTACGATGGCCGCCAGGTTGGTTCATTGCGTCTTAGCCAGAGCCAACTGGACGCTCTTTCTGCAGCTTTGCCAAGAGCATGTGCTGCGGTTTTCCGGGGTCCTCCTTGAATGCCCACTGCTCCCAACATTTTCCAAACTGACTGTGATGGAAAGCCTCTACTGGGAAGATCAATGTCCTCTATCTCTACAAGTGTCTGCCAAGTTTTGGTATTTTCCCTTCTTGATCTCATACGATTCTTCTACTCTCTCTTCCGAAGGGACAGTGAGTTTTACTTTCACCATCAACTTCGGAAACCTTGACCACATAACTATGTCTGGCCGAAGGGATTTGTAAGTCACGGTCTATCTTTCTTTCTCTCTTCCTCCAGGATGTCTGCCATTATCTATTGCGAGCATAAGCACTCGTTATATTGTATCATTTCTTGCGAGCATAGGAAGTAGATGAGTGCACCCACTGTGAATTATTTATTGCATATCAGACTGGTGTTCCCGTTTGTTTTACCTAGGCCGGAAATTTCAGATGTGTCCAGTGTTAAACAAAGACATCATTTTAGCGCATTAAGTATGAACCGCGTTAAAATAGCGTCTTTTCAGCACATTTTAGAATGAAACTATGTGCCTAGGATGACACCATTTTACCGTTATGAATAAAGTTGTAAATTAATACGCTATTGAAAAAATTAAATTATATCAATTTCCATGAAAATAATACTTTATTGAGGTAAACCATTTTAAATGTGGCAGAATATGGCAGAGAGTGCAAGAAAAAATAGTTGACATTTGTTTGCTATTCAGGTTGGAATACCAGTCCCCCTAGTACCCGCCTATAGACGGCAACTCGGCTCAATGGGCGGTTATCCAATCTAAATCTTCAGATATGACATATATATCTATTCCTGGACCAAAATTATTCCAGAAAGATACTGAACAAAAAAATTGATTCCCAAATTATCAGCCAGCTGAACATTGCAAACGAATTTATTTGCATACGAAAACTAACGTTTGAATCTATGACAAGTCAAAAATGGTAATATAATATTTGGTGCGACCGAATATAATAACGACAATTGATTTAAATAAGTTCTTAAGTTCTTCATTTTGCAGGTTCCGCAGAGCAAAAATATGCCAAATTGTGAAAATGAAAATGAAGGCGCAATCGCAACTCCAGGTATATAACTTTCTACTCTGAAGTAGGTGTTTTCATGTATCGATAACCACTAAGAATATACATTAAATCAGATAAAAGTACATGTACATTGTATATGTCTTGTTTGAAAAAGCAATGTATCGATATTATTATGTCATATATCGATAATTAAAGCAAAAGTATATGTCATGTATCAATAATGCGAAAGTGTATGTCATGTATTGATAAAGCGAAATTATATGCCATTTATCAATAAATCGATAATTAAAGCAAAAGTAATTGGCATGTATCAATAAAGCGAAATTATATGCCATGTATCAATAAAGCGAAAGTACATGGCATGTATCAATAAAGCAAAAGTATATGTCATGTTTCGATAAAGGAAAAAAAGTATATGTCATGTTTCGATAAAGAAAAAAAGTGTATGACATGTTTCGATAAAGAAAAAAGTGTATGTCATGTTTCGATAAAGAAAAAAGTGTATGTCATGTATTGATAAAGCGAAATTATATGTCATGTATCAATAAAGCGAAAGTACATGGCATGTATCAATAAAGCGAAATTATATGCCATGTATTGATAAAGCAAAAGTATATGTCATGTTTCGATAAAGAAAAAAAGTGTATGTCATGTTTCGATAAAGAAAAAAGTGTATGTCATGTTTCGATAAAGAAAAAAGTGTATGTCATGTATCGATAAAGGGAAGGTATATGTTGCATCGATAAAGCAAAAGTGTCGTGTATCGATAAAGCGAAATCATATAACCATGAGACTAGGTCAGGTATCATACGAATGTAAAGTGTATGTTGAGATAATTCGAACATAATCTGAATGCTTCGATAATACGAAATTAAAGGTCATATTTCGATGATATTCCCATAAGTATCGATAATACGAAGAGTATCGGACATGGGTTCGAATTTCGACTTTTTCAATGATTTTCTCGTTACTTAATATCATTTATATTACTAGTAAATATGACTTAGAGATTCGAATTTATCGATCGTAAGAATAGTCATTTTCGATCGTACGATTTTCTGTTTGGGACACTAAAATGTCACTTCACTCCCTTGAACAAGGGAATTAAACGTGAAACGAGTTTCCCAATAAAACATGTTAAATATCGTTACTTTGTCCAAAAAGGACACTGTACGATTGAGGACAGGGCTGTGTTACTAGGGTTTCCTATTGAGTGATGTTTGAATTTCCGTAAAACACTTCAGAAACAATGATATAATTCAAAACATATTTAACCTCAAAATATTTGACGATACTTTTACACTAATGTATATATAAAAAGGGAAGTATGAAAGCGTCTGAGCTATTGTTTCAATTTTGTATTTTTCAAAACAAACAAAGATTTTAATTGACTTGCACTATACGAACTAAAATAACAAGACAAAAAGTGACGGAAATGAAAATTAACAAGTTTCTGAAAATAAAATGTCAGATTCAATTATGTGGTCGATAACTTCTGTAAATAATACACAACGTACGATTCTACTTATCAGAGAATCAGAAACAATAAGTTATAACGCCCTTGTACAGAAATGTTCAAAAAATTTCATTTTGACTATACAAATACAATGCAAGGTCTGCAGAGCGGTCATTCTGTAGAGCAGCTTTACAACAACAGCTTCAAATATTCACAATAGATCTAACCTCTCTAGAGCAACAGTTCGCTAGAAATTAAGGTTCATATTCGTTCAATGCTCAGCTTCGAGATTGGTCAATATTTAGCCTCCAGTTTGTTCAATCATCAGCCTCCAGATCCCCAATTCGGTCAATGTTTAGCGACGAGCCCTCGAGATCGAACCATGTTTTGTTTTGAGTTTGTTTGAAATGTTTAGCCTCAAATTTGTTCAATGTTTTGCCTCGCGTTTGTTCAATTTTTAGCCTCAAGTTTATTAAATCGCTTCTTATTCGTACACTGTTTAGCCTCGAGTTCGCTCGGTATCTATCTAACCCTGTGCATTTTCAAAATGGTATATCTATTACAACATATCTTATCTTGATGAAAGTAAGTTTGTATTGTACATGTTGCCACATAATAATCGTTTTGATGATTTACTCAAAATTTTCAGGCTAAATATACATTATTTTACAGAATGTTCCTATCCGGAGGTAGACAACGGAAAGCCGGTTGGAAATATGTTTATCGTTCACAGTATTCAAACTATTCAGTGTAATCAGAGTTATTTCGTTCTTGGTTCAAACAAGATTTATTGCACGAGTAACTTAACATGGAGCTCCATGCCAGAATGCTACAAAGGTGAGAAGTTACTCTATATGTCTTTCAATTAGCAAGGATAATTTCCCATGGCCAATTCTGTCTATGAGCGAATAAAATGAGCTATCCCATGAAAATTATTTAATTTCGTTGACAAAAACTGTACCGAAAATAACAAAAAATATTGATCGCTTAGAGAATTAAGCCTTTTAATACGCAATGACTATGAGAGGCTAAAAGGGTTGAGTCAAATATCATGAAGTAATTTCTATATGTATCAGAATGCGTAAAAGCTATGCTGTTCAATCAAGTGATTGGATTAAAACAAACAAACAAAAAACTTGTTGACAGTTATAACGAATATTTTTTTGGACTGGCGATCACACTTTAGTCATCACCATGTTTACCCTAAAGTTCCGTGTCCCCTAAGTATCGTTATAATGGATAATGGCAACTATATCAGTCGTTACAGCATAAATTATGCATTTGAAATAGTTCCATTCGGCTTACCAAATTTTAATAGTTTATCCAGATAAAGGTTTTTTCTAGAAATGTAATCAACAGGTAAGTGTGCTTCTTGTCTGCTGTTTTGCGCTTGTGTTTACAACAGTTAATACTGATTTTTTATTTCTTCTAAAGAATGTATAGCTCCGGAAGTTGACAACGCCGACGTTGATGCTGACATGGAACAACTTCCTGCACGTGCTACAGTTTCGTGTCATGAAAATTTCATATCAACCACTACTAGCAGCAAGTTATACAATATTACAGAAGAATCCCTTATCTGTGATAAAACTGGGAAATGGGTGCCAGACATGGTCTGTACATCATATCTCAGTGAGTTTTGTTCATTTGGTATTTATATTTGCTGAACTGTTGAATTTAAATATTGTTGTTAAAATAAAAAGAACTTTTTTAAATGTTTGTTTTTCAATTTAAATTTTTTATCCCCTTTGCCCCAAAAACAAAGGGTTTTAAATTAAAGCTTTAGTCTTTTTTTTTGTATAGCCATTGTTTGGGGCCCAAATTTTTAAATTTAATTTTTTTTTAAATTTTGTCTCCTTATACACCAATGGGGCCTTTGGGGAGGGAAAAAAAATATTTCAAAATTTCCCAACTGGGGGAAAAAAAGAAAGTTTACCTCATCTCCCTCGCACCGACTTCGGCAATATTCAATGATTTCAATAATCAACACTAAAAATATTGATATCAGTTCCCGAATGAACAAAAGAAATTTCTAAAAAAAAAGTTTTAACAAAAAACTTAATTTTTAAATAATTTAAATTTGATATAGTGAAAAAATTGTTTAAAAAAGAATCAGATGTCATTTTATCAAAAAAATGTTTTTGTTTAAAAACCCCTTGAAAAATTTATCCCTTTTTAAAATTTTCCCTGTTGCGTTTTTACCCGAGGGCCGACTAACTTTACCCTTTTCCTTCCCACGTTTTTCTCGCCCCTTTTCCCGGTTTTTATGAAAAAGAGGATTTCCCCCCGGTCAGAAATAGCGAAATGACTTTGAAAAGTAAAAAGGGGGTTTTATGGGGGGGAGCTTTCCCAATACGTGGGACATAAATGGCGGGGGGGAAACCCCGGGCTTTTTAACTATAACCCCCTTTTTGGGTCCCATTTTATGTTACCTCTATCCGTTTTCCTTCTGTATATCCCAAAAATCGTGTTATGTACTGACTGGATACTTTAAAGCATAGATAGATGGTCACAAGAAGTTCAATGTCCAAGAACTCTCACTATACCTTCATGTTTTTTAATAATCCTCCTTTGTTAATCAGTCACTTTTCCTGACCGTGATATAGTGCGAGCACTACAAGGGATTGACTTTAAATTTAGAAAGGTGGCAACTAAGAGTGGTGCAGCGCTAAACACAGCATCGTCGTTTAACTACTGTATATATTCCGTATATACCTAGATTATATAGGTAATGTACGGAATATAGACCGTGGGTAACCAAAGTTGTAACAACAGATGCCTATCACGTTTAGCTTCATTTAAAGATTTCACCCCAAAAATGACTTCTTTGTGTCGCCATCTGCGGTCAGGCTTCTTTTGTGTCAAAGCGATTTACGGGGTATCAGCTGATTGATCTAGTCTGTTATGTAAGCGTATGTCTTTATTTCGTAGATATATTTAGCAAGGCATTTAATAGACCAGCACGCCAGAGCTCAACATATAGACATTATCAAGCAACTTTAGCGACCGATGGATTGTGGAATCCAGACTTCAGGAAAGGGTCATGTATGCATACAAATTTTACTGAGGATACTGCGTGGTGGGAGGTAGATATGCTTGAAGTGTATCCCATTCGCCGGTTGATAATTCTCAACAGAGGAAGTGGTAATGTTTCAATTCATTTCTTTCTTTTTTTCAATTTTGTTAATTTCGATATAGATTGTTTATGTTATAATAACTTGTGTATTGGGAGGGAGAAGTTCATGTCATAGAACATTTGTTGTCGAGTTATTAGTTTCTGATCAACAACTAAGCCTTGTTGGCCTAGGAACTTCAAACTTGGTATGGAGATTGGACACGTTGATCTTTTATCAAAACGATTTCAGACTAATAACTCGACAACCAATGGGCCTCCTCCCTCAAACTTCACGGTTATATTGGTCCTGGCAAATAGATAAGGTCAACGTCACCCTGATCTTTTATAAACAGCTTCCGACCAATCATTCGACAACTCATGGGCCGTTGACTCTCAAACCTCACAGGGGCATTGGTCTTGTCAATTGATTTTGGGTTCAATGGGTCAAAGGTCACAATTGGTCAAAGGTCCCATTCACCTAGTTAACACAGGCCTGTTGATGGCCCCTTATTATTTTGGAAGCAGGGGACCAAATGTTTAGGTCAGATTCACCTTGATTTGTATCATATTGCACTAGAATTGACTATGATTGTTAAATTGTTGTAAACCTACTAATTTTTTAAAAAAGATTTTTTTTGAAAAATTTTCCTAATAAAATTACATTATATTTTTTGTGCTTTCATAATGTTTTTTATTTTCCCCATTTTCCCTTTATTTTTCCCTTTCGATTTTTTTAAAGGTAAAAAGGGCGGGCTTTTGGAACAAACAAAAAAGGGGTGTTTTTTTATCCCAATTTTTAAAAAACATTTCCTTTGGGGGTTTAATAAAAAAATTTCTTTTTCCCAGGAATTATTTGGGTAGACCTGCATAATGGGTAAAAATTCAAAAATGGGGGGGGGAAAAAAAAAGACAAATTTTTTTCAAACAAAGGGCTTGGTCCCTTTTCAAACCTTTTGGCCTTTTTAAACCACCGGCAAAAGGTTTTTAAACTTTTTTTAAACATAAATAAGGGGGGGTATGGGCGAATCCCAAAAACCCAAAAATTTATAAATTTTAGGATTTAACCTTTTCTTATTGAATTTTTCGGAAAAAATTTTAAGAAAAACGGGTAATCCTTTTTATATTTAAACAGAAAAGGGTTTTGCCCAAGGGAATGTGGGCGTTTTTTTTCCTTTTAAAAAAATTTTTGAAGGGAAAAAAATTAAAAAAAAATGCCCAAAGCATTTTAAAAATTTGGGCAATTTTTTTCCCGAATTTTAAACCGAAAACCCTTTAAAAAAATAATTCAAATTTTGTTTTTTTTTAAAATTTTCCCAACCCTTTTGTTTTAAAAGCTTTTTGTTAATTAAATTTTTTAAATTTTTTTTATGGAAAAAATTTAATTAGTACTCCCATTGGGGTAATATAATTATTTAAATTTGGGTAATTTTTTAAATATTTTTTGGGAAAAAAATTATTTAAAAGGGGGTATATAAAAAGTGAACCTGTTTTTTTTTGTGGAAATGGGAAGGTTAATTTTTAAAACGAGTTTTCCAAAAATTTAACCTTTTAATCCGATAGAAAATTTTTTTCCCATCGAAAATTTGGTTTTTTTAAATACCAAAGGGGATGGAATTTTTTTGGGGGGAAATTTTTGGGGTTTTTAAACATTTTATAAATTTTTTGGAAGGGGATGAATTTAAAAAATTAAATTTTTTAACTTTTTTCTTTCTTTGGTTTAAGAAAAATTAATTTAAAAACAAAGAAAAAAGTTTTTTAAAAAATTTTTGGCAAAAAGGAATTTTTTCCGGAATGAAAAAAATTTGCCCTAAAAAATTAAAAATTGGAATGAAAAAAAAAAAAGTAAAATTAAAGTTTGAAAATTTTTTTTTTGGTTTTCCAACTTTTTGCTTTTAAAAGGAAAAAAAAGTTTTTAAAGGGGTATGTGGGCTGTGTTTTGTTTTACCAAAAGGGGAAATTGGGTTTGTTTTTAAGGCAACTCGGGGTCACTTTTGGAAGGTGAATATTAAAATTACTTTTTAAATTGCAATTCTATTAAACGATGAATAAAAAAATTCGGGAGGGGGTTATGGGAACAAGGCCAAAAACCCTTTTTGTTTTGAAAAGGGACAAAAAAGGGAAAATTTCGTTTGGGTTTTGGTTTTCCCCTAGAAAAAAAAAAATACACCATTAATAACCAAAAAGCCTTAAAGTTTAAATTTTAAACAGAAAAATTTGTTTTTTTAAATTTTAAAAATATGAAAATTACGACTTTTTTTAAGTAAAAATTTTTTTTGGAAAACTCTTTTTATGAAAAAATTTCCCTTTTTTCCCAATTGTATTTTAATTTTAATATTTTACAAAAATTCCCAATTTTTTAAAAAATTTTGTTAAAAAAGGTTTTTTTTTTAATTCTTCTTTTTTAAGTTAAAAAAATTCCCAAATCAACCTTTTAAAAAATTTTTTCGGGTTTTTAGAAAAAATTTTGAACCAAAAGTTGGTTTTTTTTTTAAATTCCCCTTGAAACCATAAGAATTTTTAAAAAATTTTTTTGGGAAAATGACAACAAAAAATTGTAAGCTAACGGTTTAAAACGAGAAATTCGGTACCCAAATGAAAACAACAAAAAAATGAAATTAATTTAAAAACCGGTCGGTTAAAAATAAAAGGGGAATTTTTTGGAAAAACCTTTATTTTTGAAGGGTAAGGGGACCAAAAAAATTTTAAAAAGGCCGGTTGCCCCTGGTTTTTGTTTGGGGGCCGGAATGAAGGGCTTTTGTGGTTTGGGTTTGTCCCCAGCCAAAATTTGCCCCCGGTTTTAATTGAAAATTGGTTTTTTTTAAGCCAAGGCAACAGGGCAACCAATGGACAAAAAAAAAAGGCAAGGGAAACGCGGTTTGGGTTTTCCGGTTTTGAAACCCCCGCCCCCGGGGGCCCCAAAACCCCCCCCCGGGGGTTTTTTTAATTGTGGGGCCGAAGGACCCAAACAAAATTGGGCAAGGGGCCCTTTTCTTTTTTTCCGTGTTTCCAAAAGGTTTAACTAACAAAAAAAGAAAAATAAAGGCGGACCTTTTTTGAATAATCAAACGGGAATTTTTTGATCTTTTGGGGAAATTTTTTGAAAATTTTTTTGAAGGAAAAATAGGAAATTTTTTAAAACTAAAAGTTGAAAAATTTTTAGTCTTTTTATACCGGCCAATTTAACCAAAATTTTGTATTTTCCAAAAAACTAAAAAAATTTAAAAAAAAAAAATTTTGAATTGGGAAAGAGCCCCATTAATTCAAGGGAATGAAGGAAAATTTCGTTGTTAATTTAAAAGAATTTAAAATTTCTTTTGATTCCCTTATTTTTTGATTTTTTTGGGGAAAATTTTTTTTTTGGGGAAAATTTTTCAAAAATCCCCCCCAAACCCAAATGTTTTTAAAATTTTCCATTACTTTTTTTAATTTCAATCCTAAACAAAAAAATTTTCCCTTAAAAATAAATTTAAGGGCCCAAATTTTAGTTGAATTTTTACTTTAAAAAACCCTTTTTTTTAAATTTAAAATGGTTTTTTTTTTTTTTAACAAAAAAATTTTTTCCAAATTTTGAAAGGGCTGGAAAATTTCTTGTTTTTAATTTGGGTAAAAACCGGGAAAAAATTTTGGTTCCCCCTTTGGAAATTTGTTTTTTTACAAAAATCCGAAAAAAAAAAACTTCCCCTTGGGTTATTTGTTTAAAAAATTTAGGCCCTTTTTAATCAAAAGGGGGAAACCCCCAAAATTTTCCTTTATTCCCTTAAAAAAAGAAGTTAAAAAAAAGGGGGAAGGTTTTTTTTAAGAAAAAATCAAAGAAATTTTTGGGTTGACGACCCAAAAAAAATTTAAAAAAAAATCTAGCCTTTCCACTTTTTATCAAGCCAAAACCCCGTTTCCCCTTGAGCAAAAAAACCCATAAACCAAAACTTTTAAAAAATTTTTTTGTTTTAAAAACCCCGATTAGGGAAATTTACAAAAGCTAACATGTTGAATTTTTCAAGCCCAAGGTGCTTTTGATCTCAAAAAACCCAATTAAAAACCAAAAAAATTTTTTTAAAAAAAAAATTTTTTTCCTCTCCCATTCTTTTTAAATTTGGGCAAAAACAGGGTTTTTAAGAATTCCATTAAGAATAGAGCTTTCAAAAAAGAGAAAAAGAGGGAGTAAAACAAACATACAACAACAACAGCAGCAACAACAACAACAACAAAATGATCAAAATAATGATAGTTTTCAGAATGGATATGGTTTTACGTCGAATCAAAAATTTAAAAAAAAAATTTAATTGTTTTTTGGCTTATTTCCTTTGGGTAAAAACCAAGGGACCAATTTCCTGCCCCGTTTTAAAATATCGCCCTCCCTGTAATTGTCTTTCTTCTTTTTAAAATGGCAGCGTGTAAAAAATGAGGGAAAAATGCCTTTTTTCACAGAAAAAGATGTTTTTTTCCCCAACTGTGTTTAACTGCGATAGATTTTAAAACCCCATTTCCCCCCTCACTGCTTTTGGGTTTTGGGAACCCAAACGGGGGACTTTGGATTTTTCCCAGTGATAAGTTTATCCAGCAAAGGTTTAAACGGAACGTTATTTATTTTTAAAAACAAGGTGCCTTTTTCTGCCTTAAATTATGCAGGGAAGGAACACCGGGGGGGGTTTTCCCCTCCCCCAATAAAGCTGGAACGCCCGCCAAAAATTAATGATTTCCCCGTTTTCCCATAAAGGCGTAAAACCCAATCAAACAAACTTGTAAAACTGCCCATAGCAAGAGTTACCCATGTTAAGGAAAACTTCATACAAATTCTTTCAGATCAATAACTAAGGTTTATTAATTGTTCAGTATTTGATAGATGTGTTTGAACATCTTTCTTTAATTGTAAAAAATAATAATTATTGGGTTGTCCACGAAAATAAAACAATGCAACATGATTAAAATAAATTTTTGCTCGGAGCAGGCCATACAGTAACGTTTAGAAAAGAAAAAAGTACCCCAGCAAATCTTCAAAAAATTATTGGCAACTTTTCATGGAGCGTTCAAATTAAATAATGTATACATTCACTAATTGGGTGATTTTACAAATTAATTTGGTATTGGGTTTAAAGGGGATATATTAAAATTAATGTTTTAGACTGTGGAAAGTTTTCTAATAGTGCGTGTTGGTGTTGACATTCTAATAAGCGAAGTTTCTGTGATCTCCTGTTGGCCTACTTTACAAAACGGTCCTAAAATTATATTTGAAATCATAAAAAACATTAGTCCGCAGATTGCAGTTCTGGAGTTATTTGTATGTGTGCACATTTATCAATTGACAATTAATCTGTAATATTTATCTATAGTTATCTGTAGTTATCTGTAGTTATCTATAGTTAAATGTATTTATCTATAGTTATCTGTATTTATCTATAGTTATCTATAGTTATATGTATTTATCTATAGTTATCTGTAGTTATCTATAGTTATATGTATTTATCTATAGTTATCTGTAGTTATCTGTAGTTATATGTATTTATCTATAGTTATCTGTAGTTATCTATTTAGTTATATGTATTTATCTTATAGTTATGCTGGTAGTTATCTGTAGTTATATGTATTTATCTATAGTTATATCTGTAAGTTATCCTAATAGTTATATGTATTATCTATAGTTATCTGTAGTTATCTTATAGTTTATAAAGTGTGTTTATCTATAGTTTTATCTGTAGTTATCTATAGTTATATGTATTTTATCTATAGTTTATCTGTAGTTATCTCATAGTTATTCTGTAGGTCACTCAATTAATCTGTTAATATTTTATCTATAGTTATCTGTAGGTCATCAATTAATCTGTAATATTTTATCCTATAGTTATCTGTAGGTCATCAATTAAATTCTGTAAATATTTATCTATAGTTATATGTAGGGTCATCAAATTTAATCTGTTAATATTTATCTTTAGTTATCTGTTAGTTATCTAATAGTTATCTTTAGGTCATCAAGAGTTTTACCCATGTTCTTCCTGTCCACGTGTTCTTTGGGCAAAAACAAGAATAGATGTTAAAAAAGGTTTTCTTGGAAAAAAGCAGGGGGATTTTTTAAAATTCAAAAATTTTATAAATTGGGGACACCTTTTTTTTTAAAGTAAAATGTTTTTTTAAACTTCTTTTTTAGAAAAATTAAAATCCAATTTTTTTAAATGTAATTTTGGTTAAACGTTGTTTGTTTAATTCATGATTAATGATTAATGATGATGATGATGATGATTGATAATGATTGATGAACGATCATCATGATGATCAATGTAAAAAGCTGAAGATCTCTAAAAAATTAAATATTCTTCAAAACCATTACAATTTCAAAACGAAGTTATATAAACCATATTACAAAATAACCATGCATTTCATATTGATTATTGTTCGTTTTTATATAATCACGATTCTTTGTTAATATGAAACATTTAAATGTCAACGATAAGCAACTGTTTAGAAGCGATATTCATCATCTAAACATAGAAATATTAATGTTTATTTCAAAACATGTTTTACGTTTTAGTATACAGAAGTTTGAATTTTGCTGTTACTCACTGTAATATATTAATATTATATATTTTTATTACGGGCAAAGTCGTCCATTAAGATGAACTTTTTCGGTTTTTGTTTAAAAAACAATTTATTACAGGGTTTTCCCCTGTAAAAAAATCCCAAAAAATCATGTAAAAAAAATAGCTTTCCCAAATTTCGCTTTTGGGGGTGTCACAAGAAAATGGTGACATAAAGAGGAAACTGGGCCGTGCCCACGAATTTTCTTGGGTTTATACCTTTTAATTTTAAACAAAGGTCATACTTCCAATTTTACACTGAACATAATTATTGAACCCTAACCAAGCTGGATGCGGAAAATTATTGAACTTAAGTCCACCAAACATTAAAAACCAAAGCTGTAAGGCATTTCCCTTTGGGGGTCTGAAACCATCTTTGGAAAAGCCCCAAAATTTTAAAAAATGGGGATGGGGAAATCCATTAAAAACCAAAAAGGCCCATTATCAAAATTTCCGGGTTCACGAAAATTTTGATTTTTAAATTCGAAATTTCCGGGGTTTTGGGGCCCCAAAAATTTTAAAAACACAAAAAAAACAATTTCAACTTTTAAAAAACTTCAAGGGGTTTAAAAATTTAACTTTAAAAAAGGGCACCCAATTTTAAAATTAAAAAATAAAATGTACATGAAATTGAAATTTGTGATTTGATTTTTTTAAAACGGGGAAATTAATGGAAATGAAATCATTAAAAACGTGTTTTTGGGCCCTTTTTAGGCTTTTTTTTTGAAAAAAGGCTTTTATCATAGAAATTTTTTTCATGTAACCAACTTGTGTTCTTCTAAAAACTTTAAAATAAAGTATGGCTCAAAGTCAAAAAATGACCCTGTCCTGAGATTTCTTACTTTAAAAATAGATTATATTAATAAAAAAAGGGAATAGAAAATTGTTTGGTTTTCTGGGAAATAAAAATATTTGGAATAATTGCCATTGGTATAATGCCAAAAGGTCCCAAAAATGTCCCCTTCCCAAATTGAGGTCGACAAGTTTACCCTTAGCCCCTTTTGTAAAAACAGAAACTTTAAAAATGTTCTTTCTCAGAAACAACATGGGTTATTTTAAAAATTAAAATTCTTTCCCCAGTTTAGATTTTTTTGGGGGAACAAATATAAGGGCCCTAAAGACTTTCGGGGGGACTAAAATTTTTTTTTTTTATTCTTTTTTTAAGGGGGCCTACGTTAAAGATGGGGCCGGGACAATAAAATTTAGCGTAACAATAAAACATTGGGTTTATTATTTTTTAAATGTTACCCCCGATTTAGGGAAAGCTAAAGACCATTTAAAGGGTCCGTTTTTAATTTTTTGAAAAAATACTTCAGTTTGTGTTGCAGTTTTAAATATTGAGAAAATAAGTAAACGAAATTTGACATGGATTTGGCATTATATTTTCTTTCAACTTGCTTTATGGCGGATGACATAGATGTATGGTCGAACTGTGTAACGTGTTCTGAAAGCATTGTGAAAGGATAATGTTGAAATGTCAATGGCGTTATACATGTGATCAGTAACGGCATGTAGAAGTATATCGTTACGCCACATTGTACTGTCTATATGACAAATGAAATTATATCTGTTCTGTGCTACACTGCCCTGCAAAATTGAGGACATGACAATTATTTTTGGCTAATAAACAAGTAACAAATGTCATTTTTATCATATATATTTTAATCATTTACATCACAAAGGTGTAATAATACAGTATGGAATTTAGGAACTAAAATACCATTTTGGTTGGACTTCAAGTTTGAAATGTAGCTAAGTTTCTATAAAATATAGTTTTCAGTTAAGGAAAAAATGACAAAATGTGTTTTAAGTAAAGAAATAAAGGTAAGGACAATTGATAATTTGTATCAAAAAGTCATGGGACAGTCATGTATTCAAAAGATTGTTGTTGAAAAACAACGTACCTTGAAAACTATTTTATATAACATGTGCAGATCAAATCTTCTGCCGCAGAGAGGATAATTCTATAGCTTGTAAGTTTAAATTCTTAATTGAATTACCTCCCTTAGATATAAATAATTATAATAAAAAAATGGCGGGGGGAAACAACCAAAATTGTGCTACGAAAGGTTCTAATTCAGCTTACCTTTTAAGGGAAAGGATTGTTGTTTTAATTTTTCAAAATACCCAAAAAAAATATTTATGTTTGAAAATCGGTTTATTTTCATTTTATTTGAGTGAGTTTCAGTGGATTCAGTATAATTTCATTTTATTTCGATAAAATGGAAAAAATAATTAAAACAACATTCATATCATCAGAATGGAATTCAACAATATCTTTAATTATTCACGTAAACGGGACACAACGTTACTGACTATTGCACAAAAAATATAGAAAATATCAAAAGAAAAACGCCAGTATACCATTATTTCTCTCAAAAAAACAACAAACAAACACATGACCGTTTGTAAATAATGATGAAAAAACAACAAATATGAAATGATGTTTAAACAATGTAAACTTTTCAAACATACAAAAATGATTTTCCCCCTTGTTACGTAAAATATCGAAGGCAATCAACAGAGAGTAAAATCCTACCTATTTTCCTAAAACTTATTATAGTATGTCCGGCTTTTTTTTTTAAAAAATTTTATTACTAACATAAGCAAATTAAACAAACGAGCGCGCGAGCAAGAGTGAGGGCGATCAGAGAAAGAGCGGGTAAAAAATTCCATACAAAACTGGTAAATAAAACTCGGGACATTAACGTTTTTTATCCGGAGAAATAAGGGAAACAAAAAAAAAAGTTTAGGCAACATAGATTGGAAAAAAGGGTCAAAAATAGGTTTAAAGAAATGCCGCAGAAAAAAAAAAAACTTTAAAGTTTGCGCATGGAGCGGCGCACAAATCCCTGTTTTTTTTGTCCAATTTCATAAAAAAAACACCTTTTCAACCCATAGCACCCAAAGGAATCAAGTGACTTTATAGCAAAAAATAAAACTTTTAAACAATCAATTTAAATAGAAAAAATAAAACAGCTTAAAAGATCTATAACAAGAATAATTTTTTGAATCTTCCCTAGAATAGGATCTAAAAAAGACATTAATTGCAAAATCGAAAGGCAATTCACAGCGCCCGATTGATGAATATAATAAAAGGACTATAATTTATTATAGACTGGATCTCCGGGTTCAAATACTACGTAATTAATCGGGCTCGCCAAAAACCATGGACAATTAACAATAATGCTTTTGGGCGAATAAAATGTTATAACAAACATATTAATATAACATGCAAATGGCTTCATTTCTCTTTGGTGACACCATCTCGTTGGTTAAGAGAGATTAAACTTACTTTCATCCTCTGCACTTAACGCAAATAACATTTTCCAAAGCAGAGTAACATATGGAAATTTTGCCATGTTTCTTCAAGAAATCATGACCGTCCAAATATTTTTTAAACGTCAAAATGAGCATGTAATCAAAGTTCAGAAGTGGGCCTAAAGCCTGTTCACTTAAACAGTAATCAATTATCAACTAACACTTTAAAAAATGTATAAATAAGTGGTATCCGATGTAAAATTTCTATCATGCTTATTTTCAATATGGCCGCCACACATTACCATTGTCGCCATTGTTTCGTCCACGTGGTGGAGAGTGACCAGGGGCGTCGTGGAGTGGTGATTGATTCGTCTGCATTTCTGTATGTTGGTTCCTATCATCTTCACGAGGCTGTAATGGCGCACTCTCAAGCGCAAGTCTCGATGTTGGCGACAGGAGAGGTCTGTCCATTCTCATTTGTTTAATACCATTGACCGGGAGGGCGGCACCATCAATGTCATTTGGGCGGCTGAGACTTATGTGACCGGGTCGGGTCTAACTACTTCCTAGAAAATTTCAATAGGGTATTCGGCATTGCCGGTTTCCCGGTAAGTAAATGACTGTTTCTTGGGAATTTTTGGGGGCAAACGAACCACCGAGCCGTAAAAATGAGGATAAAAGGGAATCCCGATGATAATTTTGGTGGGACAAACCGTGTAATCGTAAAATGAAAAGACCGAAGAGAGAAGACGCGTGTTCATTGGGGCTGGATATATCAGATGAACAACAATCGGAAGGTGTATGCGTTTGAACCAGGCGTTAGATAATGTTGAAAGGTCGACCTTTCTTCCACTAAAAATTTGCAAGAAATTTGAACCCTTGTACTAGGGAATGGCGAACAGATAATATAGAACTGGGTTTAGATGAGTGGTTCTGGAAAATAAGGGTTTTGGAATTCTTTTTCCCGGGTACCCCGGGGTTTTCCTGCCGTTGTTGAAATGAAAAACCGGGGGCGGTAAACATGAAAAAACAGACTAAAACTACCCGGATACCCCAGGTTCGAAAAAGCCGATAACCAAGACGATGTGTTTTGGCAGTAAGAAGCCCGACGGGTTTAAGGGGAAAGTGACGTCCTTTTTTGGAGTCAAAGGGGGGACCTTTTCAATTTTGATTTCTTAAATGAGGCTTGTAAGGCGAGCTTCAGAAAATCCATTTCCCGGGGGCGAAAAATCTTTGACCCTGTAAAAAGAACAATTTTACATTTTTATGAAATGACTCTCACATATATTCAGAAAAAAAATTAAAAAATTTAAAAAAAAATTAATTAAAATTTTTTTTAAAAAGAACAATAAAAATTTATTAGGGTTTAGTAGAATTTTGTACATATACAAAATATAATAATTTACGAAAAAAGAACAGGCACCTTGTCATTAAAAACCCCAAAAAGTGGAAACAAAAAGATTTTCTGGGGTTTTGAAAAAAGAAAGAACAAAGAACAAACAAATTTTATTTTTTAGAATTTTTTGACCCGTTTTGGCAGTACGAGTTAAAATTACCAAGAAAAATTTGGTATAGGGTAATTAAAAAAACCCCGTGGGGTTTGTGGGCAAAAGGATTGGGGATAAGGGTTTTTTTGATGGAAACATTTGGGTTTCTTTTTGTGTATGGAGTTTTGGAGTGAACTCGAAAAACTCCCCACGGACTTCCTTCTGTTATCTGGAAAATATAGAGAATTTTATTTAATATACATCAAACAATCTTTTTTGTAGCATATGTAATTGTATAAACATCATTATATTTTAAAGGGACTCAACTGAGTTATTTTTTGTCATGATGTGACAATAAATAATACGTCAATATTAATGTTCGATAGGTCTAGATCAATAACTAGTACTGTGCAAAATTTCTGAACATTCGCCCACTTCAACAATAATAGCACATAAAATACGTTTTTCAATTTATTTCTGGGTATATTTCTTAATTATCTTTTGCATATCTTTCTGTATCGAGTGTCCAAGCTGATCGATGTAAAAAATTCCAATGTTTTGGACCATAGTGAAGTCTTTAAGTCTTATTTTCTTTGAGTGTTAACTGGCATGGTCACAGTTAAAAGTCACGTTGTTATGTGAAAAGTGAATTCTTGTATATGCTTTTTATTTTTCGCGTTATCACTTTGATTGTTATTTCATTTACCTGTTGCATGAAATCCATTTGTATCTGCCGACGGAACGAGAATGCGTCTGTTGTCTGTAGCTTGCGTACTTCGTCGGAGATGCTCGAGTTCTACCGACGGTGGAAATCGTCGGCTATCACATAGAGGATCGGTGTGGGGTCTCTCCATGGGCATGTCAAGAGGCCCTCGGTGGATAATTCTGCGGTCATCTGTGCGCAATTCTAAAAAGGTAAAAAAAATACACTTTTGGTAAGTTGCTTTACACTGTTGCCAATTAAACATGACTGGTTTGTTAAAATAATGTAAATTGTGACATACGTGTGTGTGAGATTTTGCTATTTCGCGTTAAAGAAAAAAAATCAAACGATATTTAAAGTTCTCAATAGATACCACTCGACATACATCATTTAAAAAAAAATCTTCATAGAAAATTTATCTTTTTGACCTCATTTCAAGAAAGCCTACGCTTTCAAATTAAACCTCTTAAAAATGTCGATATAAAGATCTTTCTTAGGAAATTATTGTTTCAAAAATGCATTAAATAACCGCCTCTGTATCGTTGTATTCTTTCATTTATATTCTTCCTTTAAAAAGTGAGCAGACGACATGGAGGACAATAATACATTTTTCTCAGAAATAGAATCATCGATACTTTTCCAGGTTAATCCTGTTTCTATTATAATGTTGTCACGTGACAGACGCCCACGTGACGCTTACACAATTCAACATTGAAGTGTGTGGGATCGGATAAAATCTTGTTTTAGGTAACCTTTAAGATCTTGCTATATTAATATATTTTCACCATATATTACTTAATATTCTTAGGTAATTTGAGGCCAATCCTTAAGAAATTAGTCTTCACATCTTAGTCGCCGTTTTCTAAAGACGTTTTCACAGCCCGTGGGTTTAATGCCGCTTATTTCAGCCCGAAAAAATTTCTATTCTTGCGGAGAGAAAAATGCACATTGCGGCCATTAAACTGCATCAGTGTTAATTTTTAACACAAACTTGCAGAAAGGTTCAGTGTGTTTTTATTTTCTTTGCGAAGATTTTATGGGATTATTATAAGCAATGCAGAGTCAATTATTCACTTGTGAATTTTACTGCCTCTTTCGTCGGGTAATTATCACAGAAAATCTAAAGATTTCCCTTGCCTTAGGACAAATTCTGCTTACATTTGAAAAGCGCAGTTACAAAACGATTTCAACGAAAACAAAATTCTAAAGCTATGCATAACAGGGAAGTCAAGTAACTTATGATTAAGTGCATTTGTATTTGCAATTCCCCTCCCACCAATTTATTAACAACCATCATTGCTACCCCCGTATATCGCCCATTAAATAAGCCCTCAGTCACCGTTTGGCCTAGACATTTCTTATACAAGTATAAATGTTACTTTTTACTTTTTTTGTCTTCTATTATACTTTAGAACCTGTTTCTATAAATAGTTCTCCGCTTGAGTGACAAAGGGCGAATCGGAAAAATAAAGATATATATACGAGTGCGAACTTACTAGTTTTACTTCTGGCCTCACGGGGCCCGTCCACTGTCACTTTGATGGCCTTTGTGTAGGTGGTGATCTGAGGTGGGTGAGTGGCCACAATAATTGTCAGGGTGAAACTTTTTCCTGAAAAAAGAAGAGGAATCGAATTGTAAACATAGATATCACTATTTCTGTCCTTCAGACATTAAATTAGCTATTGATACCAAGTATGGTATTATATTGTGCACATTGGATTTTGATAATTAATTTAGTTGCAGTATGTCCGTTTACATATGATATTTGTCCGTTTACATATGACATTTGTCCGTTTACATATAACATTAGATGATGATATGATCTTATCTATCATATATAACATTAGATATACAGGATACAAAACAACTTGTCGGCTCATATTCGTGTTTGTATCTTTACTTGTTTAAGATAATATTTACATGTATCGATACTTTGTCATGATTTGTTTTTGGATATTTTGTTTAATATATTTGCATGTTTAAGATAATTTTTCAAGTATTGATACTTTGTTTAAGAAAATTTATTTTCATTTATAATTTGCAGGGATGAAATACGTTTAGTTCTGTTTGTTTGTTGTTGTTTTTTTCCTCATTTCTTTTATCTGTTTTCCACAAGAATGTGCGCGCTCATACAATCAAAATCGTGCATTCATTATCGCCAAAGGTACAGATAAATTCTTTTTGTATCAGAGTAAGAATGGATAACTCATCGTTAACCCTATTATCCTACACTGATTCATAACTAGCATCAACCGACAAAAATCACACCTTGACCGTGTCGAAATTCCTAAAGAAAAACAAGGGTATGGCCGTGTCAAGGCCATGTTATTTGTAACACAACGCCTACGCAAATGTTTATTCGCACTATTTCATTCATAATCTTGAACGTTTGCTCCCCGCTACCGAGTAAGATATGCCAAAAATAAGTCACGTCGGGTACCATTATAATCTATTACTGGTACCTTATCTGTTAAGCGCCACTATGTTATGATATTAAGACTTTGAGAACCAGATAAGCTTCATTCATAAAGTACACACATCAGCGCATTGGTATGCGGGTTATATATACATGAACTGACTGTAGTATAACCTTTGAACCTGGGATTGTTAATAGCGTTTGAAATTGACAAATAACTTAGATATCTAGAATATTTGTAGACGACAAATTTGATTTACTATCGCCAACCGTTTCGTTTTAAAGCGTAAACCAGTTAATTCATAATTTAAATGACAATTTATTTGCGTCGCTTAAATGATTTTAAAAAATCGCCAGAAGATGGCGGAAACACCGCACTGCAATTTAAAATGTTAAAATCAAATAGGCATAGGATAAATGAACGTGAAAATAATAATGTATATCAATTATGAAATGTATAACAAGCTTTAAAATTTGTATTAACTGTAAGCACAGAGAGGGAAAGTTGTGGTTTTTTCAAACCAACAGCTGTTCCGTACTTTGATTAATGTCTATGTACTTAATGCCTTGTACAAGTGTAGATCTACGTTTAGCACCAAAGTCTCGCTCGGCAGGAATAGAAAACACGAAAGAAACCTTGCTGAGTTCCTGAATAATTTAAGCGAATTTGGTTTCAAATTGTTTATACAAATTGACAGAAACGAGTTTCAGCTTCGTGGTCGTATGTTTTGTTATAACACGTGCGGGTCCATTGAAAAATTGGGGTCGTAAACTTTTTCAAATTAACGAGCTTTTAAAACAGTTTAATAGGCTAAAGATTACAGAAAGGAAAAATCAAGCACTCCGAGGGTACATTAATCGGTGTGATTGGGTAATCGGTTTTCTAATCAGAAAAGAGCAAAACTTTAGTAATTCGTTCATAACGCCTTTAACTTCGAAATCTCATTAAGCCATCGATTAAAGATTTGGTTCAAACAATCGTACATATTTTTTCTCTTTAGATTCGATATTATTACACAAATTCTTCGACTCTATCGCCATCTTAAAGCACCACGAAGTCCCAAAGAATAAAAAAATCATTTTTGTCCACCTTAGCGTTATTCGACATTGAATCATTAGGATTCAAGCTTGGAAAAAAAATCGATCTTTAAATGAGTTATTCATTTAATTCATTATATTTCGAGACAGAAAAAAAATCATGATATATGCCAAGAGAAAAGAACTGACTTAAAACAAAATGACAGACTATCAAATTAGGGCAATTTAAACGGATAATTTAGGAGAAATGATTTCCCTCTTGTTAACAAGAAAGACGGGCTTGGTCCTGTTGTATAAGAAATCAGATTAGAAATTGCTGAGTCGGTTATTTTAAAGATATGACCACGTGCTATTTGAGGTCAATTAAATGTTTAAATAATATGACTCTTTAGTCAAAATCTTTAAAAAAAATGCAGTAAACGTGTACTTTCAAAATAATTGTGTCCTACGGTTTAAAGAATTTTACAATAAACATGTTGTGTCGGCTTCTATTAGGTTTGAGAATAAATCTAATGCTTTAGTTAAACATTATTTGTAAAGAAAACTTATTTAAACCAGTCTCGAGCCCGATCCCTGGAACTAACAAGTACTAGCGTCATATTAGGAAACATGGTCGGAACCCCAGTAAGACTCAGACTAGTGACCCCACAATTCCTGGGTTGAGAGGCACAAGCCTTTACCACTAGGCCACAACCTATTCATCATTGCGTCGATACTTATTTATATTTCATAACGTTTTCTTGTTCCTAAACACGCATGAAATTGTGTGATTATATACCAGTATTATGTAATAAAGTTGTTAGATGCATGAAACACAATAAAGTAATTATTATTGCGCATGTATAACACAAATCCGTCATTCTATTTATATTTACACGCCCATTAACGCATGTTTCCGCGAATTCTTGCATTTCCCGGATTTATTATCGTGAGAAAATACATGACAAGTATTTTAATTACCGTAAAGTGTCTCAATTACCTACGTCCGCATACGTAAATGACAGCTACGTTAAAGCAGCAAATAAACCAGAAGAAATTTTCTACGTAAAAAACGTCAGAATTAAGTGAAGCGTGTAAAAGAAGTGCGTTGCGGTCGTTAACGCGCGCGGAGACAATTTCACGTGACACGCGGCAAATCTTCTGGTGACACATAATCATGATTTTATTACTAGTTTCGTTGAACCCGACTTTTGACAAAAATTGACCAATCGTGAACTCTAAATATGTGACTAATTACTAAACAGTCATGTTAATTTGACACTTGCTAGTAAACAAGGCATCAGTATATACATTAAAAACAATTTTTATGAATTTCCATAAAGGCCAAAGCAATGTATAATTTGTTTTCTAGATAATATGATGAGCAAATTACGGCCCTGTCGATTAAAAAAATAAATTAATATGCAACACTGGTTATTTATTTATTTATTTATTTATTTACATATTTTTTTCTTTTTTAGTATTTAATCATTTGTTATAACGGCAGTTGAATGCACAGTGTGGTTTATTTTGTAAAGCAATTCGAAGAATGTTTTCTTTCCGTTTAAATAATCAAACATTCATCTTTTTGTTGTATGCTACTGTGAAATTTAACACACGGAAACGTTTTTGTCTAAAACCTTCCTACAGATGAAAACACGGAAATTGTGATTCTATAAAATTTCCTCATTATTTCGTTATTATTGCTATACTGAATGACAGAGAAAATGATACAAGTAAATACTAAGAAGACAGATGATAAGTGATGATGTTGATGATAAATCATGATCGATTATGATAATAGAAGATAAAAGAAGGGAGGTGAATAAAAATAAAGACTATCAATATTCCGATAACTTCCTCGATAATGATGATTACGGTGGTGGTAGTGATTATGGTGATGATGATGATGTGATGATGATGTCGTTAATGATGATGATGACGACGACGATGGTGATGATTATGATGATGATGAGGCTGATCATGATAACGACGATGATGATGATGATGACACTAGAAGTGATGTCAATGAAGATGATGATGATGTATTTTAATTTACTTGTATAAGATTGCAGAATGACAATGGTTATCGTAATAACGTTGATTTAAATTTAGACAAGTGATGGCAGATGGACATCATTGTACAGAAAATATCAAACACCACATTATAATATGTTCATTGTTGTGTATCGCTCTTTGTTACACCATTATTATTCTATTGCTAGTGTATTACTTCATATATATAACCTGCTAATAAAGTAAAGAATGCGTCTATATAGAATACCTTAAATTCTTGACATATCTAAAAAGTTGACAATACCTTTTGTGAACAATAAGATCAATAAGTTAATCATGTTTGGCGAATTCTTGAACTTTAATACATAATTATATAACTTCACTATAGTACGGACGTATTAAAATTTAGGTAGGCCAAATATTTGCAATAGCATGGTATGAACTAGTCAATAAATGTGATATAAACCTGTATTAGTCATTTCCTATATCAAAACTTGGCCTGAAACTGCCGGACAAAGAAAATATCTAACAAGACAAACTTTTCATACAAAGGCACAGGTTTAAAGAAACAATTTTGCCCGTTTTGACATGGGTGCACTTCCGAAACTAAAAGCTCCTTAAGTTTATATACTTTTCTGTTCTATTCCTAGCAGAAAGAAAAGAAGATTTTATAAAAAAAAATATTTTTTACGATCGAAAATTACCTATTTTTCACATACATGTATTCTGCATTTTCGAAGTGTTCTTTTACTTTGGCAACAATAAACTGTCTTGATGACTTTTTTCTTTAGACTTTAAAGAAAGGATTGTTCGGCAGTTATTTGTGCATATCTGACCCCGTACTAAGTTTTTACCCATTGTAATGTTTATACCGTAAAGCTAATCATGTTTTAGTTTCAGTTTTACCATTAAACAGGAGCGACTTCAGTTATATGTATGAAGTACTGTTTGTCTGTTTATCAAACAAAGGAAACAAGCCGAATTAGTCAAGGAGATAAATGATAATTGGTCAATATGGACAAATATTACGACATGCCGTAAAACAACTGGCACCAATTTATGTAATGAAACAACTTTATATTGGGTGTAACATCAACACTTTAGACGGGCAAATTTCGACTCATTTACATGCCTGTGGTCAGTGATTGACCATTGTAATCCCCGGACAATGTAACAATGTGAAGATGGACCACCTCAATAAGTGGGAGGGGGTAATTACTTTAGAATGTAACAACGGTATGCCAAATACTAGTAACAGTAATTTTCAACTTCTGTAGTTTTCTCCTGGTAAATGTTAAGAATATTTGACCGCCATCACGTTTCTAAAACACAATGCATTTGATAATGTCTGGCGTGATTCCCGTGAATCCATATACAACTAATCTACCATAAACCGCATACTTTGTTCTAGCAGACGACTTTTCCGTTGAACTTTGCCACAAACCCAAACTGAGGTTATTTTTTCGATACAGCATAATATTTTCATGAACTACTTTACTAAAACCACACGTTTCCGTGGTCAACCGATGCTAAAAATAATGCCGAAGATTAGACCTATATTGGTTTTTGGTTTAATTTTGTAAATATTGACAAAAAATGGGGAATGCTCCTTGTATTTCAAGGTACATTTGTCCCTTTTGGAAAGCCATTTTGGTGTACCAAAATAAATTGTAAATGTTTTTTTTTTTTTTTTTTCAAGAAAATGCTTGAAAGACAGCCAGGGATAAAACATATTATTTTAAACAATCGAGTTTGTGTAATCAATTAATTATGCAATTTGGCAATCGAAACCGGAAGTTTGATTTCTTTCATTCTCTAATAGTGTCAATTTGTTAGGATAGGCATAAATATTCAGCCACAGGTCAGCCACAGATAGTTCCATTCATCTCCTTATCTTAAACATCAATTTGATTCGGCGGCAAACCTACTTTCCCTAAATCAGTTCCAATTAATTGTGGCACGACATTTTACGCGTGATATCAACGGTTCTGTTCTGAAAACATATTTCAGCAAAGCATCGCTGTCGAGAAGAAACCCCACCTTTAACAAATCTTTATCTTAACGGATTGTTCGAATCATAGAGAAACATATGGTATTCTGTCTAAAACAATAATCTTCTAATTTCTCTTGTAAAACAACACACGCTTTCATAATTGATAAAAATTATTGATTCCCATTATGCACCCTGCCGAAAAAAAATGGTTAATGCTTTTATTTTTTTAATTGACGTCTTGCCTCGTCTATGAAATAACTGATAAAGATGGCTTTGTGTGTTTCCCTTGTTATTTCCTTGTTTAGAACGCAGAAGTTAGAAATAGAAAAAAAAGTATTTCAGTCGGCTTCGATTTCCATAAGACGAATTAACATCAAAACTCATTTTAATTGTCAATTTGATTTTTAATTAGATAGTTATAATTTTGTAGACATGAAAAACGACCGTCTGCTGCTGGAGACCGGCAAATATTTGTCAAGCTTTTTCCAGGCGCGTGCGGAATTCATATTAATACTTTAAAATCAAGCAATATACAAAAAAGAAGAAAAGAACCGAAGGTTAGATTTTATTGAAATACAATGACGAAGCAGTTCGAACAAAGACGCAGTTAGTAAGCGAAGCGCAAAACAACAAAACTACAAAGTAATAGTGACTTTGTTTATACCACTCCTGAATCCCAAAACAGCAGACGACAGTATTTGAACAAGTCCGCAGACGACAAAGGACAAGATTTTCTTCGCGAAAGGTATAAAAACACATTTAATTTGATTAAATAACAACTTCAAAACAGGATCATTTATGAATGTAAAGCAATAAACGGAAAATTGTTTTTTGTAATGATGGGGAGATAGAAAGTCAAAGATTTTACAATGTTTTTGTATCATACATGTATATACAGTGGGTGATGAAAGATGCTTTGTAGCCCTTTTTACAGTTTGGCCTTTATAAAGAAAGAAGTTTTTTTCTTTGCATGATGCAAAATATAATTTAATTGCTTGTTTATCCTAAATATCTTATCCAGTCCGATATCTGACAATGTAAACAACTTTTTTCCGTCTGGTAACCTATATTGAAATAAGCCGGTTAAAAAACTATTGTTCGGGAAATGCTGGTTTATTCAGAAGACTAAATGTCTGAAGCTTAAAATAATTACAGATTTCATTTGGAAATCGACAAACTATAAAAAATAAATGTAGCAGACCGATTTGTATTAGCAGACAGATTAGCAGACGACAGCCAGTGAGTCTAAGTTCGTGACTTGTTTAGCTTATATACAACAGCAGTTACAGTACTTAGTGCAGCGTTGATAGAATTACATACCTCTGAATTCTAGCAGAGAAAATAATAGATTTACGACATAATAATACTAACGTTATAATGCTTCTCACGAGAACAGTGTATAACTTCAGTAAGACACCTGCACATTTAGAGTGTTTTGTACAATTTAAAGTAAACCACCAAGCGATTGGTACTTCAATGCCGGAAAATATTCTTGATAAATTACTCACTAAAACTATACACTTACGAACTAATTGCGACCTCTTTGACACACATTTCGTTCATGACACGAATGTCAACGCATAAAAGAAAAGAAACGGGTCTTTTTTTATCCGAAAATAGGAATACGTGCGCCTTTTCTTATATTTGCAGACAACACTTCATTACACGAGTTGAACTGTCGAACTAATGGTTGAACGTGCATATTAATCTACGTAATCGTTTTAAGTTACTTTTGACGGACATACATTTTCCTCTTTCAAACAAAGCAAACTTTGGCTATATTTTAGTTTATTTTGTCTCCGTGCGTTCAATCCTATTGTTGACAGACGAGAATAATTCAAGCTTAGCAAAATGCTTTTTTTTATTCGAGACTTTTTATTTCAGCTTTCAGCCACTACAATACTCGGGCAGATTGCTCATTGAAAGTCAAAATCTGAATTAGATAGAAAAACGTCATAATGCGAGATGCAGAAAGTTTTAAAAATCAAATTTCATTACCATGTTTTGAATTAACTTAATAAAACCTCTGGCCAAATTGCAGGATTCCGCGTTATTTTATGTGCCCAATGTTCCAGGGTTCACCGCATTAACCATAAACCTCCCAAAGCGCGTGCCACCCGCGTGCGCCTCAATTTTCCGGCAAAGAACACAAAACAAATTGTACATTAGCGGAGCAGACGACACTGAATGCTAATAAGAATGCACGGGCGCATAATGCACATCGGAAGGAAAAATACAATTATGTCGCCAAAGCTTTCAAGAATACAGAAACATTAATGAGGTAACATAATAACGGACGGATCTAACGTAGCTTTCACAAATCTATATTGTTCAAAATGATCCAAAAATGCTTAAATGGCCTGTACATTTAGAAATAAGCTTAATTAAAGACAAGATAGAATCGCTGTTCACTCTGCACATTACTATAAAAATCCCTAGTATTAGTAAGTCGCACGTGTTTGGTTATTGAAATTTCAAGCATTTTCGTGTTTTCTTTTGTTGCTATTTTCAGTTTATTTTGGTTTTAACTGGCTTCGTTATTTTTTAGACTGTCTGACCTAAAGTTAAAAGTTTTACGCGTTTGTCTGAGAAAAACGAACTCGTGTATGTGCTTTATAAAACTGACGCCACATCCATACATTAATTATCCATTCTAAATAATACAGTTTACTGTAAGATGTCTTTTTTATTTATATTAAATTATAGCCGGTGTTTTACCGACCACCCCCGTTCCCCCAAAATTATGCGCTTTGGGCGCACTATGTCAGGTAATATAAGCTTATCTATATTGTATGGAACTGACAACGATGAAATAGTTCAAGCAATTGTGTATGTCTGTGGCAACCGTGGTCTGCTGCATGACCGCCATATTTGTTCTGACGGTCAAATTACAAAGTCCTTAAGCGTCGTGTTTTTGGGACGTTGGTCCGTATTTCCTGGCATTCTTCATTTTTGAACCATGACAGTCTCGCGACTCCATGACAACCCAGCTCACGTGCTGTAAAATAGCACGGTAACCAAGGCAAGCACGTGTCCATGTCAAATTCCGCCATAAAATTCACAACATATTGTTGTAAACCCCTAAGCTTAATGCATCTTTCTTCAATTTCCCCCACAACTTCAATGCCCTCAAACAATGTGACAGCCGGGTGAATATCGAATTTTGTGTCTTTAAGGAAAAAAATGTGGCGAAAAGACCCTGTTATTAAGCCTTTGTTTGAGGTTAATTTTATTGGTAAAAACTAGCATTTGGTTCCAGCGTTTTGGGTTATACGATCACGAAGAAGTCGGCTTTGGATTCTTTGTTCCACAAGAACCCATTGTGGAGGTTTAATGACGGCAGATTATGAGTTTTCTAAGGAAATATTCAAATTAGCGTTCTATCATAATAATTGCATCTTTCAAAACGAAATGAATTAAGCCCCGTTGATTATTGATTTTTTTTCAAACATTCAATCCTGAAAAGCATCTTGATATGGCTTGGCTATTATTAACATTTTTAACAATAAGCGGGGAAACATAAAAAATAAGAAAGTTAATAGCATATCTTAAACCAGACTGACAAAGAAATATTCAGATTATTCTTTTCCTGGGGAAAATAACACAATGCTAATCACTTATTACTCAGCGGCATCCCACAACCTTGATAAATATCTAGGTGACCATGTCATAAAAATCACCAGTTAAATCTTTAATTTGTAGGTACTACTTTTTATCCGGCCTACGCATTACCGTATTTGGGCATGTTTACTATAAGTTCATTGATAAAGCTAAACGTAGTAAAATTGACCTTGTAAATTACCTGTGTGACGTCACACTATTTACACACCTGTAAACCAATCAAAAGTTAGCTAGTGTAAAGCGTAATTGCACTCATAAAACATATAGACTACAGATGTTAAGCGTTCAAATTAACTTTATTATGCAACTGTCTGGCGAATATTACTTGGTGTTTTAAGTTAATGCGCATTTAGAAAAAAGTATGATAGCCTTGTTTAGGAAAGTTTAAATCGTTGAGAAATCGTAGTCTGGTAACGGAATCATTGTAAAGTAGCATTTTACGCAAATCAAAGTTTCCACGAATCAAACATATAAATGTAAAATTTCCAATTTCACAAAGATTGATGTTTAACTAAGCTTGCTAGGAAAACTATCTATATATATAGACAAAATTATATAAATACTATAAGTGTAACTGCACTTGATGTATACAGCCAAACTTAAGTATTTCATATTATGATAAACACATCGATGGTTCTTAAAAATAGTCTCCTTAGTAACATTGATATTGATAGAGATTATGAAGAAGATGATCATGACGATGTTGGTGGTGGTGATTTTAACAACAATTCAATATTACGTTCGACCGCTAAATTACAAAAAATAATGGTTTGGAATGCCGGTTGCGCGCTCATTTTGAAAAATAAAGTAACACAAAAGCTGCACCAGGTCATAATTATTAAATATATAAGATATGAACTTTCTTTATGTTTCTATCAGTCAGTAACCTATTAGTGTATATTTAATTGTAAATTAATACGCAATATCATATTAGCTACTGAGACATAGAGTGACGTACGTCGCGCGCGCGCTGTCTGCCTGCGGCAATTATGCAAATTAGAAAATAATAAGTACATGAAAATACGGGGAAAATTAACGAACTTCCACGTATATAATTAATTGCGAAATACCGATGTATAAAACCCTAATGACGGCAAGATTGATAGACCTAAGCGTTAGTTTATGATATTGTTTACGGTATACTCACATGATGTTTTTTTAACGTTCGTGTTTTTCACTTTGTATTTGAGACACGAAGTGAATTATATTTAAATTACAGACATACCAATTAACATATACAGAAAACATGTCCCCTTTTCTTCTGAAGTAAAAACAATGCTGTAAGTGTAAACATGTAAGGTCGAAATTGACGTATCCGAATATGAAATTACGTAAGCAGATCTTAAGTACTGATAAAGGTCTTTTTGAGTTCATTAGGGGCCATCAGTAGGATGTTAATACAGATTATTATCTCGATTTACAGAACGTCCCTTGTATATGTGCATATATATAACTCAACAACAACATGTACACAACTATCAAAATATGTACTTCTTGAACCGGTGATACAGTAAAAAAGCAACCGTGACTGTATTATGTCACTGAGTACAATAATTTGGAGAAAAAAAACCAAGAAAAATAATAATGCTATATATTTAAATGATCGTATTTAAGATATGGTGGCTAAATTATCTATAAAAAGACGGAAAATAAATCAGTTATTTTGTAGATTCACCTGAGGGTGTTACTTAAATCAAAAATATACCAATTAAAACCGTGCTACATGTTGTTGTTTTAGTGCGTTCTGAATCAGGATATAGACGCAATACGGATGTATGTGTCACTGTTATATACGTGAAGATTTGATATCTACTATAATACTGTATACTGTCGTCATACTTTCACATGTTAAAACTTTCTAATCCCAAATTTGGAAACTGTTATTAACATGCACATCTTTTAAATACAACGGCATCTGCTTCACATTCGGGGCAATTTTCTATGTTTACTAATAGGAGGGTCAGATAAAGAGTTATAGAGTTTTAATACTAGTACAATTTACATAGTTTCGTTACCACTATTTTTAAACCACATTATATTACATTTCATTGTACATTTAACCACTCCTCATGTTTACAAGTTTAAGTCTGATCTAATCGTTCAACCATACCATTCAACACTGGGTGGTTTATGTGTATTTGTCGATTTAATCTCGCCCTATATCTAAAAGTACGATTACCATGAGCCTTGCCTCTATCACCCCTGGGTCGTTTCGGTTTTGAGTCTTTAATAAGTGTTAAGATACAATTAGTACTGAATCATTTCCTATTTTAGCTTCACTGATTTAACGAATATTGTGAAAAAGTAGTATCTGTAACAAAGAGTTAAGTAAAATGTACTGACTAACCTCTGCCACTACGGCCTACGAATCGAAGATCGTTGAATTTAGCCATTTGGTTCTTCATATATGCTGTACTATTCCTCAGTTCCCCAGTATAATTTTCATCATTTCCACAAGCTATTGTCACTTTAGTTCCATCTTTAATTTCTCCAAGAGCTATCACTTTGAATGGCACTGGTAGGGTCTTGTTCGATCTCCAGTGCGACGGCAGTTTCGTACACACAAAGTTTGGGCTCCCTGTCCTCACCAGCTCGCCTGAATGTTCCCCGAGGACGGAGCTCAAGCTCTTGTCCCCAGGGAAGACGTCCACTTGGCTCATCGTCGCATGTGGATTTTCGGTGAACGGAGTTAAACCGTTCAAATCTGCCGGTAAATGCATGCGGTTAATAATTTAGTAAACACACTTATTTCAGTTAAAACTTTTACTATGTAGTTCGGTTTAATACAACCGATATCGAGGATTGCGGTTTTATGAATGGTTAGAAATATTAACTATGTTGGTTTTTACACCGAGGGCACTCCTTCCTTATGATTGGCTAACTGACTCAGCGTGTTCGCTGAGGTGAATCGATATTACTACGCGTCGCGTATTTTTTATCGCCTCGCTATCTTGCGTAGGTATATGTTAATATTACGGCTTAAATGCGTTAATCGTTTAAACCAAGCTGCTAATCAGCGTATGTCCATCGAGTGCTATTTCCGTAAACATTCTTTATAGCGGTGTTAGATTTTTTTATTGCGCATAAAGTACATAATAATTGCTTTATTAGTAATTTTTGAGACATTATTATTTTTCGTTAATACCATTATTTACGAAATAATAATATAAAAGTAGCTAATTAATACTACACAAATTTTATTTGAATTTTAAGATATTATTTTAAAAGACGATAGTTTTGATGTCAAAAAAATCGGTTCTTGTTTTTGAAAATGTTTTTGCATGTGTGATTTTCGTCTATCTCTTGCTCCATTAAATTTGCACTTAGTATACTATAAATCACAATACATTGCTCGGCTGCACCCTCATGCAGTTAACGCTGTATTGATTCACAAAAATATGTATGTATCAATTTCGACATAACATTTGAAAACAACAACTTGATAATCTGTGATTTCTGTTTAATTATATATGTAATTTTATACCAAAAATAAAACGGATGACCAAAGCAGCGATACTCAAACATTTATAAAATAATAAAAAGAAAGTGTTATAAAAGTAAAAAAAAATATAACGAAAGTACTTTACATCGAAAACGTAACTCCTATATTTGCAGACGACTACAAATTCCAAATAATGCTTCGATAGAATTTTCTCCTATATATGGAACTACAAATGAAATTTCTGTTTTATCCGTTGAATATTAAGCCGAGAGTGTCGTCTGCAGAATAATCGGAGTACTTGCGGGGAAGAAAATCTGCCCATTTTGAGAGAAATTCTCTCAATTTTCTAACAGACGGTAACGGGTTTTCTTGCCTTAAAAGCACACGCATTTATTCGTGCAAATGGGCGTTTACGAATATCTTTTAGCGTATTTGCTTTTTTTCATTTCTTTTTTGTTGTTCTCTAAATTCCCGTCTTAAAATAAAGCCATATATTTTCTTCGTGGCGTATGTAGGTGCAAAAGATACAATTCCATGCAATTAATTTTCAGATAGAATTAGATTTTGATATAAATTACGAATTGTACCGAAGGGGAAAAAAGATCACTGACCATCCTTGTGGGAATCATAAGTCTTCAGTTTTATAATTATACCATAATCTTTCTCTTTCTTCTGCTTGCAAAAATGAAAATCAGCACATGCAAAACACAATACAAGAGACCTTGAAAACACCCACTGATGCCCGTTAAAAGGACATCATTGAATCTTGCTGAAAAAGGAGCGGCTCTGAAAAAGTTTTCATTTATTTTTACATCATCAATTAATTATTTTGCTTTTAAATCTTTTCTATTCTACGAAACATCATAAATTGCGTTGTGTTTACACGGCATAAAGTATTGTGTTGATGAACTGATATCATTATTAATAAATAACACATAAATCACGCGTACGGTGAATTACATAACAAGGATTATAGAAAACAAATCGTTGCCGGTCTTTTCAATACAGATTTTATGATGCGTTTACGCATTGTAAATTTTAAGGCACAAATTGTGGTATATCAATGTGCTGATTTGAGCATGTTATAAGTTATATGTTATACGGCTGTAATCACCACCATAAAGGTTATTTATACTCGCACACGACTAAATTTAATTTGTTAACATATAACTTTCCTCATTGTGAATTTATTATACTATTTGATTTTTTTTTTAAATTTGTAACGGCCATGTATGATGTTATAAACGTCAGTATTGTCGAATCAAAAAGCGGCGTTACAAACGTTTAGTATTATAATCCAAAATATTAAAAATTATAAATAATCCCAAAACGTGATTATGTGGTAACGGTATATCCTTATAATATTGCAGCATCATCCATGTAATCAGTACAATAGTGAGGACGTTACGTTACATTACGTTACGTCAACGTTAAATGATTTTGAGTTTTGAGTCGCGACGTGTTTTTCTCATGAGGGTTTTGTTTAATTAATTGCCGACAATATTTCCAATCTCTACCCGCGTTTGTTTTAGAACGTTCTATATGTGGAAAAGTTGGCAGCTGCTTGCGGAGCAATATAATTGAAATCGTACTGAGTGCACTGCTAGGAAGTGTAAAAAATGAAACACTGGACGTTGAATCTTAAAGACAACAAAACAAACTAAAAATCTGGAAACAAAGTGATCCCTCGGAAGCATTAATCACAACAAAATTACAAGAGAATTGCAGACTCGGTTTGATTGAGTCTGTACATGAGGGAAAATTTGAATCGTGCAAACCCCTCCGCCCCCTGGGAAACCCGGCTTGACGGACTAAATTCTAACACTAAATGTGGGGCATAAATGACCCCGAAGGACAAAAAAATATAACACTCACTTGGTAACATCACTTGCTTGTTTTGGAGTCCTTTTTTAAATTCTGTTTTAAGTATTAGGATATACCATGTTAAACGACACTGATAAAATCAACTGACAACTTTCCCGTGAAACAATCCAGCATTTACTCCTCGTATTGAAATTTAATCATCTTTTATTTAGGGTATTTTATTAACGGACATAATTTTTTGAGAGGTGTGTTTTAGATTGTAACAGTAGAATTTGTAACACGGAAATTGAAATGTGAAAAATGAAACAGGCCTTTTTAGTAGATGAATCTAAAACTTGTACATGTATTTTAAAAATGTTAGCATAAAGGGAAATATTTCAAGTAGAAATAATTAAAATACTTGAAATATGGGAGAGATGTGGGTTACTGGAAATTTCGCATGTGTCACGTGTCACATATTTTGTAAATGTATATAAATGACATGTATCATTTATAGAAAAATGTAAACGCGAGAAACTGTCACTATATTTAGCATTATAAAATACTTTTGTCTATCTATAATAAAGTGTTGTCCACGTGTGTTTTCAAATCTTGTAATATTCTACATGTACTGTAAAGTTCTACTTTTTGTATTTTTATTATTTTTTATTATAATTGTAAAAATTATGTAAAATTCTAAAACAAATAATGAGAAATTTTAAAATAAATCATTTTATCAATAAAAACTTTTTCTGTAAAATCAATCGTTTTATTAACATCATTTCTGCAAATCGTTCCTGTACTGTAAAATTCTAACAATTCTATAAACCATTAGATTATAACTATTTGTGCAAAATTCTAATTTTTGTGATGGGATTTTTTTCACTGACGAATTCGATGTCAGTGTATACATGCATTATCTATATACATGTATATACATGTATTGTCAGCTGACAATAATAATCGTCTGGCAAAAAGTACTGCAACTACTGGTAAAATTGGCAAGTATTGTGCAAATGCCGCACCTGAAATATGAACCAGGCACGAAGAGTTCACGAATTACCCGTGTAACAAAAACCACACAAAGGACTTTTTCCATTGTTTTCTATTACTTGGAAAAGTTAGATATTTAAAGAGTCCCTATTTAAAACGAATACGTATATATTTTATTCCGTGATAATCAATTTAATTTAGTTACACGTCAGAGTACTAGTACATGTATTCTAAATTAAATTTCCATGAAACAAAAAAAAATCTTAAGAGGTCATGTAAGTCTATATGACTATTCCAGGTTGTGCGACAATCTCTAAATTTAAATACGAACCACGACGATTCTTTTTATATCAACAAATATAGCAAAACAATACGTATTGCGTAATTCTTATACCAAAAAATAACTGTTGACCTAGAGAATTATGTTTCATAAAGAGATATAGATACACCGACAGATGAATTTTGGTTGATTATATCAAATTTCGTGCAGTAATTTACTCACTTAATTTCGCATGTCTTTATATAAGTTTGTACGAATTTAATTTATATTGTGTTGGAAGCTATAAATTTATTGAAACACCATCGAATCCGTTCCTGAAACTAACCAGCACTTAGAAATGCATTTAATGTTTCTTGCTCACGGAATAAAAACGGCTTACCCCTCGAGGGGTTTGAACCCACGCGGCCATCAATTCTTAGATTACTTCTCCGACGCGTTTACCACTCGGGCATGCCGCCGTTAAGCTGAGTTAAAAGTGTGCACTAGGATATGTTTCTTACATGTCTGGCAAGAAAAATATCTCGTCGAATCTTCATCGTCATCAGATAAACTTAAGTGTGAGAAATTCCGATGAAATGCAATTTCATTTTTTTTAATTTTCCCCTAATACTCAAACTTTCTGACACAACATCAAATGAATAAACTAGCTATACATGAATGATAATTTGCCTGCAGTAAAATGTATCTGTAGATTCATCCTTTAATTTTGAAATTTATACATATTAATTTTATCAAATACCGTTTACTTAATATTTATTTATGCTTATTTGAATGGCTCTAGAAACCAGTATTGGTGTACTATTGAGGGAACATGTGGGGATCGAACAAAAGATCCATGTGTTTAGGAGCAGATACTTTTACAATTTGGCCACTGCTCGACATATGGTTATGGAATAATGAACGACTTTTTTCTTGTGTATGTATTTTTGGCAGTAAGATTTAAATTAGTATTACATTGTTTCTTAATGTTGTTTTCTACCCACAATGCTAATTGTGCAGTCATCTCACGCACCAAATATTATGTTAACATGTCTTCACTAGAAATATATGCGTTTTTGTGTTTAAACGATTCTTTCGAATAACTAAAAGTTAGAATTAAAGACTTTCTTTACCGTACCTTGTTCAAATATTGGTAATAATAAACAGCAAATATTATCGTGCACAACAACGAATATTAGCCTAAACCCCCAAATACAGAAAGATAATACGGTTTTGTTTATTTGATTAATTGATATACTTGTTTGTTAATACACGTACATGTAAACAACTTTTGTTTGCTCTTTGAAACATTGTTAGGAGAAGCACCAAAGTCAATTTTATATTTACTTGTTTGTTCTTGCCTCTTAAACTTTGTTTTCGTCTGGATATTAAACCGCAAAATGATATTTTATCAAACGGCTATATAAATAAAGTACATTTTCTCCTGATCACGAAGCGTTCAAATTTTGTCTCAGATTTAGATATTTCTTCAGAGTGCCCTATTCCGCAGTATGTTTGCAATGGAGAAATTATCAACCTCGCGGTTTCTCGCAGTTTTGGCGGTTAACCTGATTTAAATAACCATTTGAATAAAGGTTGTCGGTTTACTGTTTAGAACTTATTGTGGTAACAGCGATATTTCTTTTATAATCTAAAATAGATATAAATGAAAATAAGAAACTGGACCATGAGAAAAATCGCCGTCATCATAAAATGTTCATGAACACTTAAAAACGCTAATATTACATGTGATTTTATTCCACTGTCGGTACTATCAATTATGACATAACGAACCAAACCATTAAAGAATTATAATAAATTTTACATTACTTATTTTATGGTCGAGTAATATCATCAGCAAACATCTGTTTTACAGTGGCACAAATGTTAACATCCTGAAACATGGCGTTGAGTTACTGTTCATTCAGCGAGGTTATATTTGTTCGCTCTCAAATGGCATCTGAGTATTCAAAGCGCTCATTTATAGACAAGTTACTAATTCTAAATATAGCAACATTAGAACAGAAGCACTAGGTCCATATTAGAAAGCAAAATTCAAAATTGTCTTGATACATAAATGTTTTGTGATGTTTAAGTTAGCATGATACATGTTGTCTATGACAATCACTGTATGAAAAATGTACCAATTTAGAACGACTTGATCATTTTTGCCGACTCCAATCTTATTTTGTTATATTTCTTCTTTCACTATGATTAAAATGACCATGTATGTATGTTAGTAAGACATTTACATAGCATCTAGCAATGAACTTACATTAGCTTGTGTAACATTTTTATACCGGTTTACTTTTACTTTTAACACCTTTGCAATGCTCGTGTTATTACAACCATTGCAATAATGGTGTTACGACGCATCCGAACAAACTTAAAAAGTCAGTGCCGTTTTGTGGTTAACCAACACCCGATCGGCGCTAATAAATGCTCCGAAATGTTCCATTAAATAACCGATTATTGTTACAATAAAAACGATTATGTTGTAATAATTTTTAAACAAATCACATTTAGCGTTATTTACGATTTATAATATTGTATCGATTTGCCGATTGTTTGTATTGAATAATATGTCAAAAACACTCAAACAGCAAAAGAAGAGAACTATTATTTCAAAGTAATATGAAATAGATATGAATATTTGTTTTCCTTCTCATTTGTTACGTTCAACAAATTATTAAATAAATTTCTTTTAAAAGCATATAAGAAGAGTTATTTTAGATAATTTAATGTACCTTTTGTATTGTTTACGATTTAAGCATACCGTCTTTGACTAATATTGTACTATAAACTTACATCAATGGGGATAAACATAATATAATAATTGTAAACTTTAAAATGTTATAATATAAGGCTATATACTGACTTGATTTTTCATTTTTATTTCAGAAAGTTCTGACTTCGTCTGTAAGACGCCTCCTGTTATTCGTAGGAAACGCGAATCCACTGTTGATCGTCTGTGGACTGTTCACTAACTCTGACTTGCAATTATCGTGACTCTCACTCATAAGATTGCATTGTGACCGCGTGTATATATAAAGCTTATGCTGACACGCATAGCGTTGTCCATGATTGTGTCTGATCTAAAATATGACATAATAATAAAGATATGATTATTACACAAAAATCGTTTAGTAACAATGCATACACATTATTTTTTCCTCTTTATTTTTTTTATCTAGATTGGCCCCCAAAAATGTTTGTGGGGCCTGCTCATGCATTTATTAGCTGAAAGGTAACGGTAGATAAAGTTACATAGAATTACTATTTAAAACCAAATGATAACTGTTTATGCTGTGTTCTCTTCTATATTCTACCGGTGCAATACATAATAACACCAGAATATAACAGAACAGAACAAAACAAATCATCATTATATCATTTCATTATTTGTTTTCGCGTGGCGTGTGCATAGTGCTTCATCATATACACTATTATAATACATATTTTTCACATTTTGTTTCATCATGTACACATATTATAATACATTATTATTTAGCATATTCAGCAAATTGTTTTTTCTGAATATAATTAATACATTTTATGGGAATATAAAAATTTATCTTCCTTGTATAAATGGCATTTGATAATAACACGATAAGGGACGGAACAAAAATGCTTGCCGTACATATTTAGGGTGTGCAACATTGACCTTTAACCTGCTGAAACCGGAAGTGATTAGCCATTGTCACTATTATAGAGGTAGGTCAACCGACACGTCTAGCCTTGTCACGGCTTATACTGCTGCTGGCTCTATTTTTGTTGTATTTGATAATGAAATCCCTACAGCTTTGAATGGTTAGTTCCAAATTCAAAGCTGGTTAATCTATTACACAATTTCGGAAGGGTAAAGGTTCGTCGCAAACTGATACAGATTTGGAAGAGTGTACATAATCAGTCATTTGTCATCATTTAAGGAAGTTTTGTCGATATCTTCGAACTTAACACCCATATTATATGTCAATTTACAAAATTCAATCCGTTATGTCAATCACAACTTCTCAGTTCTTTCCGTCAAACTCCGGAAAAATTATAACAATAATCGGCGAGGTTTTCCGAATGTTGTTATGTTAGTGCAAACATTTCTTTCATATTTGCATTGGTATTTGATATAAGTGCACTAATACTCGATACGACCACTAATGCTAAAAATACTTGTGTCGGTAACTTTAACCTTGTTTGATATCTAGGATTGTATTAAGTTATTAAGAAATTATTTTGTACTTTAAAACTGTAGCTGGTTATTGTAACATGTATATTTCTAGCAAAATTGATCTTTTACTTTGTAAATAGTTCTCATTGTTTAATATCACTCCGATTATTAATTTTTTGCTGAAAACTGATTTTGTTATGATGTCATCTGAAGAGGTACTTACGACTAGGTTCGTTTACCGTTTTAAACGTTTTACTGCGGTATTTTATGACCACAATGACGTAAGAGCAATAATTTTATTATAGCATGTTGATACGACGTTACGCTGACGTTATACATGCACCTTTTTATAGTTTTGGAATAGTTGAAAATTCAAAAATATGAATTTATATTACGAATATTAAAACTCAAATCAATCTGTATTTATTTATTTCTGACATTTATGTATTTTTTATTTCCACGCGGAAAATCATTTAACTTTTATAATTTCAATGGTCGATGCCCTTTAATTTTTTTCAAAATCTGTAATTCTATTTGTTTTGGCCAATGACTTATGATAACTTATGGTCCTTCTATTAACAACAAAAACACAGAAAAGAGAACTGTAAATAGATAAAAAAAAAATGTATGTGATGACTTTTAAAGTAAAGTTTACAGCTATATCCGGGTCAGAAGTCATATTTATTGCGGTATTAAGAAAAATGTAAATACTCCTATTTCGTGATGTTCTAAAACGAAAATAAAATATTTGACGAAACTTTAAGTACTCTTTGGATATGTTTGGATTTACAGGTTTGATATTTCATCAAATTTAAAAATCCAAGCAAATTCCTAGCAATACAGACCATACTGCACTCCTATACTTTCATTTCTAGGACATACAAGTTGTTGAACATTGCTTAATGTAGATTCGAGGAATTACAAAGTTGAATTCAAATTGACCCCATCCCACCCCATTGTCTTTAACTGTAAGTCTGATACTTGAGTGAATGATTCATGACGCAACTCATAAGGAATTTAAGCCAAGTGTGTACTTAATCCGGAAATATTGTTTGTTTTCTTAGAATATTGTTACATTCTTTCAGACCCTTGAAATTAAAGGGTCACGTATTGTTATGTTCGAAACTCAGGACAGATATACCATTGACATTTAAGATAACAATTCAGTATCAATGATTAAAAAGGAAGTTTATGGTGGAAGAAAAGTGTCCTTGACACAATTATCATGAAGTAGGATATGCTTGGAATGAAATTACGCAGTTATGCAGTTATATTACGTTAGTAGTATTACGTTAGTCATCTTTAAAAACTACTTTATCCGTCTATATATGCAGAGTATTTCAAATATTTGATAGACCCTGATATATCATACCAGTTTTGAAATGCAGTTTTATAAATTTTTAATGTTTCAGGTAGTTTTTTTTTCAAATCAACTTTACATGTTCGAATCCCGCTACGGGCGCTAAGTTTAGCGATAGCGATAATCCTTGAACGCTATGTTAGCTTCCTTACTGTAAATTCATGTTTGAACCCAGGTTAATGCCAGTATTTTATAGCTAAGATCCTCATAGTTGCTAGAGATGTGGTATATGAATCTTCAATATCACTGTGCCACACAATCTAAATTATTCGGTTATAGCTCTTTGTTCAATCTGATCAATTCTATAACTATGTATGAATTAATGTTATATGTATTAAACTGATGTGGTATCAAACTATCAAACTTCTTATTGGACACGGGGAAATTGGAATACAAGACTGTCCGTCTTGACTGTCCAGAGATTTACATTTGAAACACCAAATATCTCTTTGCAATGTGGAAACTTACCTCGCAATTTGGTGAAACGAGTACAGTTTTCATTGGCACAGAATGACGCATTTATACTTATATTGCAAAGTAATATACAAAATTAATGTTCGAATGAAAGCAAAAAAAAATTATCAGAACCATTTTGCACCGTCTTAAACTATTTGAAAACCCTAGCACTTATTAATTCAGCAAGTGCAAGTTCTGAAAATCTTTGTCTTCCATTCACTGAATCAGCACATAGGAACGCAAATAAAGTTACTTAGTGCTGATCAGACAATGGGGGTCTAAAATAGAAAAATACAAAACTTAACAGCAACTGCTAATTCCAGGTTTTGGAGATTGGATTATTAGTTTATCTAATTGAAGGCGCAGATGTTAAAGTGATCTTAACAGTGCAAACACATAAAGTAGTGCGGTTACCGATGTTTTAGTAATTGCATTAGCTAGGCAGGTTGTTTTACCTTGTCATATCTTATGATTTATCAGACGAGAATAGCAGGGGAAAACAAAGAAACGTAACTTGATGGGTATTAAAATATTAATTGATTTGCAGTCTGTAACAGATAACGGTTTTTTTATTGAACAGATATGTACCCGGTATTGCATCAAATATCGACCCAAGGATTTTAACACAAAATTAATGATATAAACAACGTAGTGTTATGTTGGCATGTAAATCGATAACACAAGGATGCCATACCAAACATATTTCACCAAATAACTTCTAATAAATACTTGGGTTATTTCATACCATTCTTTATCGTAATCTTATTAGATATATTGTATAAAAAGACAAAATTATATAAAATTATATAAAATTAGTGTCTAGCTAAGAATGTATCGTGGTATTTTTAGTTCAAGGTTAGTAAAGAAATGAACTAAGAGATTACTATGTCTAACGGAAAACAGACAAAATCTAAAGGAAAACATCAACTTGATAAAAAGTTCGTCTCATTATGAGCACAGCTTTTCACCTTATTGCACCAAAATCGGAGCAATTCATTTACAGTAAAAACCCTCAATTAAGACCACCATCGGGACTGGACCAAAGTGGTCTTAATTGCGGGGTGGTCTTAATTGTGGATATTCTTATCATTGCTTACACACAATATGACCAGGGCCTATTTTAGTCTTTTTGTATGAACAAACAATATGTATCTTAACCTTCAAATACAATATAAAGTAAATATTTTATAATGTTACATCTGATGGGAAGAAAACATATTTCTGAAGAAATTTAATATCAAATTTTCTTTGTTCTGATTTCAATAATAATTATTGTATGAGGTACATAATTCACATATCATATCAGACTTTATTTCTTCACAAAACAAATGTGCATAAAGCAACATTAAACCACTATGAAATTAACATTCTCACCTTTTTTCAATAAATATCCCATAAATAACAGCTTTTGACACCTTGTGTAATCAAGTGTCATGCCTAAGAGCAATCAAGCAGATAATAACAACATAACAACACATTTAAGATCTAGGAAGGTGTTGATTTTAATATCAGTGGTCTCAATAGTGAGGTCAAATAAAGAACAAAATAAGGAATTGGGACTGAATTAGGTGGTCTTAAATGTGGATAAGTGAGGTGGTCTTAATTCTGGATCATGTAACCATTGACATAAAGAACAGAAAATTCCGTTCTTTTAAAAACTGGTCTTAAAAGCGGGGTGGTCTTAAATCTGAGGTGGTCTTTAGTAGGGATTCTACTGTATTATTAAACATTTCAAACTAAGAAAGTTTGTTTTGGGTCGCTTAAGTTTAGGTAAGTAATGTTCCGCCTTTTACCTTGACTATGGTGTTGAAAAACAAATCTTACGAAGTTAACGAAAACACTGCTCTGTTTGTGACACGATATGCATCGTTACACAGTTTTAGAGAAAGAAATTTGCATTCAGATCTTTGAACCCTATTACAAGTTGTTGATTATACAAAATTATATTAATTAAATATACTATCTTTTTTTCACAGTGAACTTTTATAACAAAGATGATAAAATGCTATAAAAATGTGACAGTTGCATTAATTATGTAAACATCAATGACGTAGATAATCTTTATTATCAAGTGCAAATTTTATTTCTCGGATGTAAACAAAGTCTACTCTTAAATATATTAACATATTAATTTTTTAAATGTGCATTCATCAAACCATCTATATTGTTATCAATTGAGAATATTATGTTTTGGAATAATGATTTTGTGTTTGTAATCTATAATTGACCATTCCCAAATAAACGATATCAATAAAATACAATGTTTACACTATATATTGTAACTATAAAAGAAACAATAAAAGACTTATGTTCCTTGAATAGTAATGAAATATGATTTATTCTTAATATATTTATTCATTTAATTACAATGAAGTTTGTAGAAAGTGGTCTTTGTGTGTTTAATGATTTGAATAAAGTTCTTTCCCAATTTGCATAAATGTGCATTAATTTTGTAATAAGTATGATGAATTTTCATTCATTTTTGTACGGTATAACTGACACAAGAATGACATTTATGTAAGGTATTTTGTATCTAGATTATAGGAATATTGATCAAAAGTGTTAAGTCGTAACTTTAAAATACCATGGACACTTGCTTGTATTTTTTCCCTGAAAGAATATTACGATTATTCCCCCATTTAGGAACAGAAGTAAGACTTAAATAATGTAGAGGTTTCAGAAATCCATATTGTTTTAATAATTTAGAAATTTCAAGCATGTGTTATAAAATGTTTTGTAGATAAATAGATAATAGATCAAGAGCCAATTAGATGTTTAACTAGTGATAAAGTAGCACTGAACATGAAACAATTTGTTGTAGTGATACAAAATGTAAACAAATTTAGTTTTTAGACTTCTATCACTATAATTATACGAATTACCAACATAACAAAATCAGCAAAAAGATAGTTTATGTATATGGCAAATGAGAATTTTTGAAAACTGTAACAAAATACCTAAAATAAAAAAGATTTTGTGAAATAAAGTGATAGCATTTCTGGGGCAAAATGGGCTTTTCAACAATTCTATAGACCAATGTACTAACCAACCAGTATATCTGAGATGTTAACCATACCTCAGCAATAAATGATACTTAACTGAATCAAAAATGAGTACAAATTACCTTTCGGTTAAAAAAAATACAGTTGTTTAACAATACGTGAAAACAGAACAGCCTTTGAAGCGTATTTTCTCCTTGTAAACAAACGTAAAAAATGTCTATTTTTAGCTTTGGTTTAGAATGGTGGTTTCCCCTAAAAATTTGGTTGATTACCGTGACAACCATTCACGTTGTAATTAATGCACAATCATGCTCGTGTTGATTACTTTCTTTATTATGTATTGTTCTTACTGAAATATTTTATCATGTCGATGAAGTTTGATTTCGATGAAATAAGCATTTTATTTTATTTTACTACACCGGTATGCATGCTTGCCTCATATGTTTCTTTTTGCGTTTCTGTATGTTTTCAGTTTATGTTATGTTCAAGGCGAACTTCTATTGCTTTTATCAATTTAGAACGGACGTCTTTCGTCATAATTTGCAACAATGCAAAAAAATCGAATATTCATGAATGAAATCTTGCTTTGAAACAGTAAATATGTCGTAAAGAAACTGGAAAAAAAGTTCTTTCGTCTGATATGCTTGACGCTTTTGGCCACATCGTGCAACTTCTGGTAAAGAAATATTATATAAGTCATCAAATAAAGGAAACGAAATTTCCAAAACTTAAACGTACATTGATGAAACGAGATGAAATAAGGCATGTGTCAGTTTTACTTCAAATATATTATATTTTCGGGAAATAATTTCATGTCATACATGTATTTGAAATGAATATTTTTTCGTTAGCCCCCATAATTTCCGGGTCATATTATTTGTACATGCCATAAATTGAAAATATATTATACACGGAAACACTTTAAATAGATTTCGAACTTCCGCTTTAATAACATACAAATGCAAAGGCAGGCAGCAATATTAACTTATGACTATATATGGGTCGTACAAGTCCGAGAGAGACGAAACAAATTCAGTCTGCCTTTGTTTTTAGTCAAGCAATGTATTCTTTTACCTCATACCACAATAACTGACCACTAGTGATCCTTTAATGTCACCAACTGACAATGCTATAGACGCTATATCAGTTATTTCCGTTAAATTTACAATGTCATTTACAAGAATGCATTGTTTACGTTGTTTCCTTGACAAGACAAAACACATGACATTCATAAACATCTCCTATCTTAACGTTATAATTATAAAGCAGTTTTGGACAGTCAAAGAGCCATGTAAAATACAAATGAACGCAATAATATTATTTTGTAACAAAGTTAAAACAAATATTCATTCACTTCTATTTTATTATTCCTTTTGATTGTTTAAGCTATAAGTAAACAGCAGATGCAGTGATAATTAATGATGATTTCTTTGCGATATGGCTTTTAACAATAAATAAAACTTACCAAAGGGTTAAAAAAAAACCTCAGCAAAAAACACTTTAGTAATACAGACGAAGAACTTGCACGGTTGGAAAACTAATCAATATAGACAGGCGTCCAAACAACAATTTTACTTGAGTGTGAGGGAAGGTTCATCAGTTTGTTTAAATCATGTAACAACAACATTAGCAGCAGCAAATCTATGTCCCCCCTAAGCTTAACCAAATCATAGGGGCTATCTAAAATTTACTTGAAATAGCATGTGTCATTTATTGTCTAAATTTAAAAATTTACATATCTTCATGAAACATTAGTAGAATAGTATGCGGAATACGTAGTTAGAAAAACAGTTTATAATTTAAGACATACCACCTGATTGACATGATCACCTTTAACAGAAGGTCATAGATGAGACCCGAACAAAACAAAAAGCTAATTTTACGTAATTATGTCTGTTGAGTTGACATTTAAGGCACTAATGTAATAAATAATTTAAACGAAAAACACATTAATATTAATAAACGTGGAGGATTATATAATTTGTTTCTTAATACGTGTAGGAGGTAGTAATTAGAATTATAGCTTAACCTATATTTCCTTTATATATCATTTTATATGAAACGTTCTTATCACTTATATAATTTTGAATGTAAACTATCCTTATCTCCTTGCTGTTTGTAAGTGACAAAATGAATTTTTTCATCACAAAAATGAATTGTGTGTGACAGTAATTGAATAGTTGTATTCAATACACATATGGATTTGATAATGAAATTTATTTATGCAGTTTCTTTAAAAAATCACATCATTATTTTATTTCGACCATATTCAGCAATATGAAAAGAAATAAAACCGTTGTTTTAATTGCCCTAAAACAACTTGACGAAGTTCATCTGTAATGTATTGAAAATTGGTAATGCTTTTCATATGTTATTAAATCTTTGTAATATATTTTATGTCAGGTAATTTTAACCTGAATGGTCAAGAAAATGTTTTCCCCTCTACTGTTTGATTTCGTTTGACAAAACAGGATGAAATTTCTTGTTAATGACTGATTGTGCATCAAGAGAATGTTTCAAGAATAACATGTTATATATTGGTTGGATTGTAAGTGAAATCATAAATGTTGTAACTTGCATGATTTAATGAAAAGAGAAAACACACGTCGATATGTCATTTGTACAATAAAGAACAGTATAATTTTATGATTTTCTCAACGATACATGATTAATACTGACTGCAGTGAGTACACTTTCATATCAATCAAAACTGCTAGATAAACTGTTTATTTTGACTGGTTAACTGAAGATCTCCAACCACTTTGTTTTTGTGAAAACAAGGAGGCATTTATATCCACATATTTATTATAAAAAAGACTCATTGAAATGATTAAACATGCCTTTGTTATGGTTGAGTATAAAATATGCAAGAAATGAAAAGAAAAACAAAACTTCTAGGCACATTTAAAGATACATGTACATTGTTTTTAACATTGCGGTTTTAAAACGGCAGCAAATTCATTCATCTATTAAAATTCAAGTTCATATAAGCTCCTTTTTTCACTTGTCGAAGAATTATAAAATTATCATTACTTCAATAGATATTCACATAGAAGGTAATACATATATTGATATATTTATATATATGTTAATACACGTAATATACAGTTATATGCAAAGAAAAGTGCAAAATTGTTTACAGACAAAAGATATAACTATTTACAAACAAGATCATTTGTCAAAATGAAATAATAAAAGAACTTAACAATGACAAGTTGAATAAATGTACAATACGGACACTATAAGAAACTATGATGTATCAATAAACGGGGAATAAAGATTAAAATACATTTTAAGAATTTCATGTTTACGCATCACATTACGAAACGAAAACTCGCATCCAGATAAGACATTTATTACTCAGGGAATATTCTTTTATATGTCAGTTGGTGTATAATTTCGGAAAATTTAAACATGAGTTTTAATTTTGAGTAAAATTTCTATTCATATTGAAAGTACATGTGCCAAAGTTAGTATGTATTATTACACAAACAGTCGTTCTATTTGTATTGTTAAACGACCTTTTAAAGTGCTCATGGACATGTATAATAATACAAAAACATGTACCGCCAAGGTTGCATGTACTTTAACAAAACAGCTATTCAGTTGTTCCCTATCTAACTAACTAACACGTTTCAATTGAGTTTAAATGTTTCATATATCATATAACTGTGACGAACCCACTGCACCGAAATTAAACCGCAAAACGAACCAAGAAGCACTCCTCTACTTTTCGGATAGGATCTTAAATTGCTCTACTTTTCTGTGTCATTAGATAAAGATATATACCTTACAATAGTGTAAATGATTTGAATAACGGGTATAATTTACAACATTTTGTAGCATTAAGATTAACGTAAGATTAATCGCAAAGCTTAACAGAAATAGTACCCTCCAAAAATAAGAAACAAGTGTTTCCTTGTCAGTATCCTTTGTTAACAGAGCACCAAATGTTTTGTGGTTGTTTAAATATTTTGCACTATCTCATTGCATTTCTGTATATTGTTTAACACTTGCTATGTAATATGCACCCACAGAACTCTGTACTTGTAACACCGACAACGAAGGATTAAGATTTTTCAGGTAGTTGTACGCTACCTTATCAAATCATGATTTAATTTAAACATGTATTTTAATACAAGAAATAAAAAGTGTTTAATCTCTAATAAAATTTTGCACCGGAGTAAAATTTTATTGCTATCGGAACGGGTACATGTTTATCTTCCAGCATTTATTATTTTACTAAGATAAAAAGCTTAACACCATAAAATTGGAAGTATCACATAGATCAACCGAAGCAAGGAAAATGAAAAAAACCTACAATGCATTTTAATGAAATATATTCAGATTTGAATTAAAAATCGATTTTTGTGCGATTTTTAGGCCATTTGAGCGAAAAGCGTTTCACCGCATTTCATTTGGGGTCATTTTACATACTGCAAATGATTATTCTGCAAGAAGAAGGTGAGGGAATGAACTGAAGATTTACACATAAGTTATTGGTTCAGACCTACATCAAATGGTTACACAAAGTCTCGGAAAAATAAATTCAAGTCTTTATAAGTAAAAACAACCTTGAACATAAATTTTTATCATCATATACATGAGAGATTTGTGTTTTTATAATGCTCATAAAGAAATCAAATGATTTATTAATATTAAAATATCTTCACCTGTATAAAGATTAATATTGATAACAATGTCTTGATAAGGTTTATTAGACCCTGAAACATGTAATGCAATATTAGAAATTTATACCTGTACTGGTATACATTTGTATATAGTAGATTGTATAAGGACCTCTAGTGTCACTACATGTACTATTTCAACTACATGTATTATTTCAACTACATGTATTATTTCAGGCACGAGCAAACACCTAGGTAAAACTACAGTCCTTCTGTAGGGTAGGTGGAGAATTTTCTCACATGAAAATATACTATGTTCCTGGTGACATTCGAACCAACTTATGTAATTGGCAAGTGTTAAGAAGTCAGCAAAATTAACCACTCAGCCACGGAGATTCCCTAAATACCAAAAATAATGAAATAAAACCCTCATTCATTTGAATCTGACTAAGCTCACACGCTAATCCCATGGAATAGGAGTTGATATATTGTATCAGTTCTTGAGACATAAGAGGTGCACAATTTCGTGCATAATTTCAAATATTTTTCGGAAGGATGTGGTTTCAAAAAGTGCATATTAGTATGTCCAGGTGTTGGAAGCGTGTTCTTTATGACAATTTGAAAGAATATCCGATTGACGTTTTAGATATAAAGTTTCTTTAAAAATGCTACATTAGTTGAAACATATTTTATTCCATCTATTTCTTACAAGATGTACAATGCAAATGTATAGAGAAAATATAAAATTACATTTTTGAAAGAAAAATTGTTGGACCACAAGTTCATATAACATTAGTAATTCGGTACGTCCAAAATGCTAAGCCGGATAGCAAAAGAAAAAAAATGAATGTATAGATATCAATCGGATTTGGGAAACTGGTGACATAATGTGGCATAAGTGTGACTATTGTTATATAATAGTACCACGAACATTGTATATTATTGCAAGGAAAGGTAAAGTCAGATTAGAAACCTGGTAATATGTCCTAGTATAAAATATATATTCATAAATTAAAGTCGTCTTTGAAAGAAGTACTGTTTGTTATTCAAAAAGAAAGAACTTATTTTTGAATGTTTATGAAACAATTTCAGTAAGGGAATTCCGAGTTAGAAACTGCAGTGGCAATTTCAAACCATACAACAATTGACCGACAAGCATCGGTTGAAAGAAAAAAGCTGATCAAACTTAATCAAAATTTTCCCTTAGTTTCAATATATTTCCTTAACTTAAAAATATTCACCTTTTAAGGAAGTAAAACATAAATACATGTATAAGAGGATATATAAAAGTAAAAATTAAGTTCAAAAGAATCAATCATTTAACACTAAATATACTGATAACATATTAATATACAGAAGTGTCATACCTTAAAGATATACTAGTAGTTTGCAATGAAAACGATTATGATTGCATTTGTGTCTATAATAATTCATGTAATTTTGTTTTTGTATTTTGTCCAAATCTGAAGAAAACCATCCGTCGTGATTATTCAATTATTTTAGTACTAAAATTGATATAATTTTGTTGCGTTTGCATTTTTAAAGCAATATACATTGTACTCTGTAACAGAGAAATTGAGGATAGTGCCAAATAATCATTGAGCAAAAATAATCGGGTTGGTTTGTGTATCAGTTAACCTTGTAAATGCATTATAAGCAACACCCTCCCCGACACCGGTTGGAGCTGTATTTATGTTTAGAACAGTTACTTTTATCTTATATATATATTCTTTTTTTTCACATTGATATAAATTAATCTGCAATTTTCCCAACAACCAAAATCTCTAATTTACACATATCAATAATTTGCTTATTCACGTTGTTATATAGATAATTATTGAACTTGATCTTTTTTAAAAGAAATTACAATTTTTATCCATTTGCATTTTTTTTTGTAATGTAACCCCAGTCACAAATATTTTGTGTTAAAATCCCAATTGTATGTTTTTTCTTACTATATAATTTAAATATAAATATGCTGGTTATGTTATTACCTGTATTGTGTGCTCCACCTTGAATTTTACATATATTAATATGTGTACCGAATTCAAGTCCTATCAGCTCACTTCTGTAATGAATATTGTATATGCTCTGCTCAGTTGAGTTCCCGATGTGTCAAATATTTTTTATTTTTTATGGACATATTCTGTGCCCTCGATTGCAGAACAGATTATATTTTTTCTGTCCATTTATTAACCTTTTACCCCATGAGCATATTGTGAAAAATGGCCATTTTCATCGAAAAGCCTCCTGTAACAAGTTCAAACTGCTATGAAACTATGAAAAAATGCTTCAATGCTGATGAAACTTGGCACAAATGTTGACTAGACCATAGCCTCTGTAACAGCATGCTCAATCATAAATTTTCCTGTTACCATGGCAACGGGGGGACGTCTCAAAAATGCCAAAAATCACTATTTTGCATTGTTTGTTCCCATCAAAACTGATTTAAAAGTGCTGCAACTTCTCAATGAATTGAGATAGAGTAAAAGGCTTTTCAGCGTCGGTTACTAGTTACCCTAACATCGGCCTGAGGCCATTTTTAGCCTGTCACATGTCCAAAATTTTCTTGGCACATCCTCCTTCTGGTAACCCCCTGATGTAACATTTGGATGGGGGACGGCGCCGAAAAAGTCATCACTTTTTTAAACAACATTTCTCAAACGAAAAACAGTGTTTGGGGCCTAAATAGGGCATTTTTTCACTGTTTGAGGCCTCAAAAAAAAGGGGGGGGGGCAAAAAGCCTTCGAAACACGTTTATATAAGGGAAAAGGTTAAAGTACATGTAATTAATGTGGTATTTTAACGTGTTAAATATATTGTTGAATATAATAAGTTTCGTTGAATATAATATAAACACATGTTGTTACCTAATTTCTTCTCCTTGGCAAATCAATGACACAACAAACGAGTAATTATTTCATTTGAACATATGTTCAACTGAATTTATAAAATAACCGACATACCAATTTGAATGTGTTGACGCATTAATAAGCTCTTACTAGTATAAATGAAACAATCTTCTTGATTTATGGCATTTTTTTTTCTTCTCTGTTTCTTTTTATCAGTACTTTAAATAACCTCCTTACATTAATATCTGGAAAAGTGATCCATCGGAAGCGTTAAAAATAGCAAAATTACATGAAAATTGCAGACTCGGTTTGATTGAGTCTGTGCATTAGGGAAAAAGAAAAAGTGCAACATCCCTCACGCCCGCTAGCACCGGCTTGAGTGGTACTCAATTTTCAACACCGATTTTCAAGCGCAGGAATCAATGATCCCGTAGGACCAGAAAAATATAACAACACTGCAGTGAAGTACGGACTGCCACACAGCACTTAACACCTGAAGTTTTTCACAAACACCAAAATAAATAACAAATAATATGAATTGTGTATTAGCTGATAAAATATAGATCTTTTAAAAAGTCATACATTTACATGTTTTTAGTTTACATTAAAACCGCAAAGCTACTTGTTGTTTTCTTTTCTTTTTTTTAACAACTTTCTTTTTCCGAATTTATATAATAAATTACTTCAATATTTTATGCGTTTGTGGGTTTATTTGAAGATTGCAAAAAGAACACGCTTCTTACACATGCATTCAAATCTGTACTTTTTGAAATAGATTTTTTGATGTTGCACTTTTGAACATTTCTAAGTCTCTTATTAACAATAATGCGGGACATATTTTCAAAAAGCAAGATCATCAATACAACTTTACAAAAGCATAAGTCGGTTGTTTCTGTGTTGAACTTATGGTATTTTCATGTTACATACAAGTCAAGGAACACAATAAATAAAGTTAGTTAAAAACATAAAGTTATCATTTTGAAATAGAATTACGTAGAATTGCATTGCCGCTGTTACAAAAATTAAAAAATAATGTTTATAGATACAAAAGCATTTTGGAAATAACTATCAAAACACAGTTCAATTTTGAAAAAAACTCGCCAAAATGATACCTAAACATGTAGATTCCATGGTGTTGCGGTTGCAAGTTTCCTTTACTGCATATTATCTAATCAGAAATTAATATGAAATCTTATGAGACATGTAAAAGTACGAAGTGATAGTGCAAATAATTTGAAAAACCACACAACATTTATCATTATATATCTCTTATGTAACAAAATGTATGGTTATGAAATGTCTTTTGCGTTGAATAACAAACCTAACCCGGTGTAGACTTTCTAAACCTCCTCATTTTGTAAAAAGGATTCGTCAATCTTTGGAAAAGTCCAGTTAATTTTAAGGAGATTAAGATTCAAAATACAATAATTTGAGTAACAAACAGTCTAAAGCCTGGTCAGACTGCATGTAAATTCGGCAGGTGAGGCAGTTTATTTGTGGCAAAGCTAATCCAGCTAATGACAGTAACACCTACACCTACCAATGGTATCAATTAAACCCGTTATTGAAAATTTGCAATGATTCTTATATCTCGAGCTGATTAAAAGACTTCCACAAGGATCAAACTTATAATTTCAACTTGCTTTTTAAATTGGAACTATGAACCTACTACCAAAAAAACAAAACAAAAAAAAAACAGACTTCCACATACCAAGTATTTCTGTTTTCAATTGAAAGTAGTCTTGTTATTAATTATTCCAAATGGATAATTTAACTGATAATATGATGATTTGCAACATATAAAACACATTTAGCATATTTGTGTTTAACCACCAAACACTTGTTGTTTTGAATACGGGTGGTTTTATTTCATGTAACCGTACTGTAAAAACTTTACACACACAGAAAGCTTTGAGTGGAATAAAAACAAAATTCTTCCACACAAAAAATAATTACACAGAATTTGTACTTTAAGAAGGATTTGGTTGCAGTTATGTTACATTTGACTCGTATTAATTTAAGGAAACAAATCATACGCAAAACGCTGAAATACATTTGTCATACATATAAATTATCAATTCAGAACTATTTGTGACATATAAAATTTAATATTACTTTGACTTCTTCGTACACGTACATGTATAAGAAATCAGGGAAACACTTGTTGCGGAAAATGTTGATGTATGAAACATGTTAGAGTGTTTTACGAGAACACTTTGACAGTCGACCAGTCTATCAACAAAAACAAGCATATACCACGTGAGTCAGACGACATAGTTTTGTACCTGACAAAGAAAAGGATCGCCGCATGTATATACATCTTGTATTGTCACAACCGTACCATCCCTTCAACAAAGCATTTGGGCGTTTACTGTCTAAGATGAATAACTTGTATTCAACTTATCTTTTGAATTTTTATTCATTTTTGTTGTAAGACCTCATACATATTGAAATTTCTTCTCTTTGCGATTACAAAGTAATGAACGTTCCTTTCCTTCATATCAACTACAATGTAGATAACTTTTATATCTTTTATATTTAATAATTTCTTTATGGCAATTATGTCATGGAACTTCTGATAAAACTCTCCATGCAAACAATTACTGTTATGATGATATTTTACATGTTGCCTTCAGTTAGGAATTCTTTAATAAATTGAAATATGAATACCTTTTTGCGGTCATTTAAGCTAGTGTACATTAATTTGAATATAAACGAGTTATTATTTCTCTATATTATAAGGGAGTTTGTTATTTGAATAGGAGTGCCGGGTCTTACAGAAATACATGTATATTTTATCTTCACATGCGGACAAAACATACTTATTGTAATTTGAGCTGCAGTTTTTATGTGGGTGTTACAATTGTGAAACGAAATTCAGATCAATTTTCATCCGGCAAAATGAATTTTAAGAAAACAACATTTTATACAAGTGTTTTTTTTAATGAAATACGATGCACTATATTATACTTGGGAATCCTAAATTATGTGACAACGTACCTTAAGTGCTTTCTTTTAAACATACATATTTGATCTTTAACAATTCCATGATGATTTTTAACTTGGGAATTATTCATGTACAGACTCAATCAAACCGAATCTGCAATTTTCATGTAATTTTTCTGTTTTTAATGCTTCCGAGGGATCAATTTTTACCAGATATTTATACATCACAACAGCAGGTGTCAAGTATGTGTGACAGCCGTAAAAGTGGCCCCGTTCTTCAATTCAGTGTTGTTATATTTTTCTGGTCCTTCGGGATCATTGAGCCCAGCACTTTTAAGTGTTGAGAAATGAGTACCGCTCAAGCCGGTGCTAGGGGGCGTGAGAGATGTTACACTTTATCATTATCCCTCGTGTACAGATTTAATCAAACCGTGTCTGCAATTTTCATGTAATTTTGCTGTTTTTAATGCTTCCGAGGGATCACTTTTTTCCAGATATTAGTATTATCTTTATCGTGTATATATGTAAATGTCATCTTACAAATTAAATTATGTTAGTTCTTTTTGATTGAATACGGAAAACAACCTCGAAAACGATAACAAATCTCTTGTATACTTCACGTTTTTATCTATTTTTGTCATCCATATTTTCTAACTATTGTTTATGTTATATATTGAAATACTCTTTCATGGTGCTTGTTGATGAAATCAGAACAACTAGTTAAAAAGTATTTTAAAATAGTCAAGCTTTATAATAAAACAGTTGAAACAAAAAAAAAGTGCAATGGTAAAGGATCGTAGAAATTAAAACAAAACTTTTTAAGTTTCTATGCAATCTTTAAATTGGTCACATATACTTCTTACTCATTTCATTATAGAAAAATAATTATATATACTATAACAATATGCCATAGTAATGAATTATATATTGTTTTAACATTCCTTAAGACATACTACGGGTTCAAATGCAAAATGTTTGTATATTACATATCTATACATAAACAATATCGTTACATTTGGCAAAGGTATATAAATAAATTATATGCAGCTTATTTTCATGTTAATTTTATTATTTTAATTGCTTTACAATTTTCAGTATCACTAAAACATGGTTGCGTGAAACCGCCAAACACTTGTTGTTTAGATCCTGCAGTATTATTTCACATGCCAGCACGATAATTTTTATGGAATATTTATTGGTGTAAAATGGTGTAGCATCGGGTAAAACAAGCTAAACGTCACGTACAAAGTTGTCAATTAAAATAACAAAATTTGTTGTTCAAAATATGCTGATTTTTATATATTTGTGTAAAACGTATCCGTGTAATGATATATGACATAATTATGTTTCATGTTTGCGTTCCGAGTAAGCCAATCCTGTTGGTGTACAACATCAAGACAGACATGGTAAATGACTCACATTTCATACTGATATAATACGAAGATCTTAACACTACCAGTTTTTTTCTATCTTTGTGGTGTAAGCAAAATACATTTGAATTATGCTTTGTTTGTGATTGGAAATTCGAGCATGTTAACTGAAATCAGAACTTGTTAAACACTTGATATCGTCATTAAAATGGTTAATCATTAATATTTTGTTTAATGTTTTGGGCATAGATATGATTTTAATGTTGTTTTACACAAGGTTCGTTCCGAAAGTTTCGGGACAATTCCTATTAATTCACCAATATAATATACAAGTCAATCATTTAACATTGGTAAAAAAAACACCTGCAATATGCTGCCGTCATGACAATGTCATGTTGACGTAAGCTGTGTAGATTGTCGTCTTTGCACTAAAATACGGTTGACCACTTGATGTGTGATATATCTACTACAACATATGACAATAGTGGTATTTTCTACAATAGCTTATTCTGATTTATCGACACATGAAAAACTTTATTTAAGGGAGATTGAATTGAAAACATATTAAGCTATTTATAATAAATCGTAATATAAACATGATATGTGGACCTTTTTCGACTTTATACTTTTGATATTGTAAAGGTAAAGCACAGTTTTCAAGTAAGAACATAACATAATATAATTCTATTTTAAAAACACAAAGGAAAGCTCTCATCATTACATATAATAATAACTAAAATTACTTATAAATATAGTCAGGGTGAATGTTTCATAAATAACAAAATAATTCTTTGCAAAAAGGACATTTACATAACTGATATATTACTGAGTATTCAGAATGGTCTCCTTAAAGACCAGACGTGCTTGTTTAACATACTTATTTATTAATATATTTGTCATATGTTTCTATTTTGTATTATGATATTTTGTGCAAATCAAGAAAGTTTGCTCATACATATAAAATGTTATATTTCTTCTAAATCTTATTATCAAATTACCATTACCAAACACTTATTATCGTGTGATATGGACTTGTTGACAATTATGATTCAAATACATGAAATTAAATCTATTCTGTGTATCATTCAATTACCCTTATTTAAAAAAGAATATATGATTCTCGTATGCTTAAGAAATAACATTTGGCTTATTTTATGATATTAGTGCTCGCTATTATTTGTTTGTTGATGTTTTTGTTTGCTTGTTTATTATTTTTGATTAAAATATGTCTTTTTACGACGCCGGAAGGAAAGTCATATTTTCACTAAAGCTTCAGTATGAAGATAACAAAATAACTTTGAAAATAAGAAAGACCTTATGTTCACTCTGAGATTTTCATTGCATGAGTCAGTTTACTTTAAGCATCCACTATGCATTAATTATTATAAATGTATCAATGTAATGATGCATATTATATTATTTCATGACTCAATCATCATACATAATTTTTGTTCTTCGGGATCATTGATTAATGATGGAGATTGAATACTACTTAATTCGGTGCTAGGTACGTGAGAGATATTGCTCTTTTCATTTTCTCTCATAGACTCAATCAAACCAAGTCGGCTGTTTTTACCTTTTTTCTATAATTTGTTTTCATCGAAAGATCTCCCCTTTTTCCGGAATTTTCGCAACAAAACATGATATCTTAAATCATATGCATTCAGCAACACTTATTATATATCTTTTTATAGTTCTTAATTGTTCTGCAGTAGTAAAATATTCGAAATTCGTCCAAAATGATGTTTTACCCGCACAAAACATCCTACTAGATAGTGGAACTGAATAATTTCATACTAATTCTTGTGAAAAAAGGCCAACATGATAATAAAAAATTATCGAAACATGTAACAATAATTATATCCAAGTGTTGATTGTAACTACACTTATATATTGAGTGAGCCGAACATTTCATGAATCATGCTAGTCGCAGGTTTATGTGCAAGGTGTTTTCGTCAGCAACATGTGATTATATGTAGGATAAGCCACGGTATTTTGGTTAAAAAAACAATTAAAAATACAAAAAACCAACAATTTAACCAATTTAAAATGAATATGGTTACATCAATAGAAGGGAAGCACTATAGGATTTGATAATATTACAATTAACTTGTTTCCCCTGTTTTAAATTTCAAAATTATTGCTTTATATATTATAATCATAATAACAAATAAAGGACAATAAAGGCAAATGCTTTCTTATACAGTTTTATTTTTTCTTAGAATTTAGGTTTCCACATTTAGGTTTTCTTTTGTAGCCGGTGCTATGGGGCGTGAGAGATGTATTTCGCACGAACAGGCTAGAAAAAAATCGATTTCTGCAGTTTTCAACCACTTGTTTTTTATATAACTTTCATTGAATCTCCCCATTCCAAACATTTTAAAAATACAACACTAAAATTGTATATATGTAATTTGTTTATATACTGTATAACATTAACAATGAAAAACATATTATCATATTGTTTTATATATGAGTTATAAAGGAAATATTTCCATATTGCTCTATTCTGAAAAATATATATAACTAACAATATAATATTATTTTTGAATATAGAAAAATAATTAAATTTAGGCATATTTTTAGGATAATCTGGCAGCTTAAATATAGTATACTAACACTATTGATTTCAATTTAGGTAAAATCTATTTTGCGTTTTGGATATATTTTGATGACCGAGTTTGCCTAGACATTGTCATAGTGGAGTTTGCTTTGTTGTTTGTTTTTCAAATTTGTTTTTAAGATTATTAAAACGGAATAATCTAATTTCAAACATGAATGTATCTGACATCGTATACATAAATATTGAAAGCATTGAAAGCGCTACCAAAAATATTGAAAATATGGAAAATACGGAGTTTGTTATTTCTTAAATATTATTTTATTTTATCTAAATATTATATACAATGTATATTTAAACGTGCTAAATTTACATTTTATTGACTACACTTTTCAAATGATACGTTCCTGTGAGTTACTGAAAATATATATATCAATTGGTGAGATATATTAAACAACTAAAACATGACAGAAGATTATAAATATCTTGATCACTTCTGATGGATGTAATGTGTCGTAATAGCCCTGTGAAGTAAACGAATGTTAAATCTAATAAAACTAACAATTCATCAATAATTTCATTTAATAGTGATTTTAAATAAACTTGTAATTGATCAATTTGTTATTTTTGATGGAAACATGTTATTTTAATAAACTAATCGAACGTGCATTCATCAAATAAATTAACTTAAATTGAATTAATCAGAAACAATATATTTTTTTTTTTAAAAATTCGAAAAAGTAAACCACGAATACTAGTTAATATTTATAATTTAATATCGTACAATTTGATATATTTCGCTGATTATCTGTGTGTAAACAGGTTATTTATAAGCAAATTCATGATACATTAGAAAGTTAATTTGAAAAACTAAAAAAATCATTCCACCCACCGACACACACATTTAGGATGGGCACACATGACTTACACTCATTCAATACTCGTATATAAACGACATAATTTTGATTCAAATATTTCAAAACAAAATTTTTAATGAGTGGTAAATTACATATTTAAGATAGATTAATTAAAGATGCAAAGCAAATTTTTGGACTTTTTTCCGATAGTTATTTTCCTTTTAAATACGTTTTCTGTCGCTTAAATATTACTATAAATATTTTTTTAATTTCCTTTATTTAACCGATCTTTTGGTTTCCAGCGAAATTAATCATAAGATACGCTCAAAAATAATGTATTACATATTCGTACGTGAATGAAACTTAGACTTACCTATATATACAGTAAAAATAAAAAGTTAAAATATAGCCATATTAACAAGTAAAAAAGCGTTATTCTTAATATCGGTGAAATTAGTATTTTCACTACTGTTTGGTGAAATAATATCATTTTAACTGATATTGTTCATGATGTTTTCTTTGTTTAATATATATTTTTGAACTCGAAATGTTTTCATTCACATACAAAATTTTATAGATTAATTCAATAACTTAATAAATATTTTTTCTTTAACTGGTTTCTTAACTAGAGATTTTAAAAAAATTGATGAAATACTCTATGAATTGTGAAAAAAAAATGTTATGAATGTGAAAAGACACTTATTTTCTTAAAACAAAACAACAACAACAGCATAAGAAAGTGTTCTACCACCACTCCACATTTATAATTATTAATACGAATTTCGGAAAGAAACCTGATTTTTGTATTTATTAAATTTTCCAAAACCTCAATATTTAAACTTAATTTGATATCTTGACATGGTTCTCATCCAATATAAAGCATGCTTTCAAATTAAAATATAAGAAGAATAAATTCTACACCATCCCTAAATTCAGTAAAGGGTTAAAATGAGGAGTGCACTTTGCGTGATGAAGGAACCATGTTATATTTTTCTGCATTATGAAAAACACTAGAAATATCCTAATTAAAATAGTAGAGAATACTTTTTTATGTATCTTTTTCTTGTATTTGTTTTTGTTATTGAAATAGCGTTATTTATATCGTTGACAATTAGCGTATGGAATTGCTTTTATATTTAGTTTATTATCAAATTAATTTATAATTTTACCACAAATATGCATTAATTAACAAATATCTCTTGTTGCAATCATGTTAAATGATGTAAGCACAGATATGAATTCTTTTCCGTAGACATTTTTATCGACAATTCCAAAACTTGATAAATAAAGATAATAATATTTTTACAAAATATCTAAAAATGACTGAATATCAAACTGTAGCAGTTTTTTAAGCTGTATCTAGTATATTTAATCTAATTTAATTTCCGTTTCACAATCATTTTAACAAAACTTAACCGGACATAATATTTAAAAAAACCATACACACAAACACATGTAAATATTGTCACTCTACCACGTTAATAATTTCCGCTACTTGAACAATAACAGACAACAAGTGATACAAATTCTTAATGTTGTAATACAATATATATACACATATGAAACCAAATTGACCACATATATATACAAGTGACCACATACTTAAACAAATGCAAAACCACGTTGATAAGTAAACTTTCAACAAAGACCGAATTTCGGTTGGGTATGAATCACACAATTTGGCGCTTACTTTAAGGAGTGTTCGATACTTTCAGTTAGACATATACAGTATATATAGATAGGTGAAAGCCAGTGAAAAACAAGTTTAAACAAAAGTATCTTCGGGAAAAAAGTTGAAAATATTTACCATTTTCGCAGAGTTGTTCTAGAGAATCGAATTTTGGTAAATCCACATTGTGCATAGTATTATTAGGCTTAAAATCCATTGTGGCCACCATGTTTTTTCAGTGTTACCTTCTTCATAACTAATGTTTGTGGGATAGATAATCATGATTTTTTGCGGTAAAGTCACGTGACTTGCCATGATCATTGCCGTATAACTCATGATTTTCATATTTTAACATCTATTTGCATCAATAAATGATAGTTTATGATGGGAAATAAGTGCATATCTGAATAAAGATTTAGATAGTTTAATTATATCAAGTTATTTAACATGCAATTAATTTCCATTTAGTAAGGAAAATTAATAGTTTGTATCAAAGTTTCTTATCCGGGTGATTATGTAATTATTAGCACACACATCTACTGATACTGCCATAAAGGTGTTATATAAGTTGTATTTAATTGTTGTTTTTGGAAAAAAGAATAACACGCCGTTGTCGTTCTGTAAATGAGGTGCCATGATATGACCGTGATATTTAAATATTGTATCAAGAGTGTCCTCAGCAAAAATATCCTACGTGTTCATTACTATAAATAAGATATAATGTGCAATTTGCATATTACATGACATGAAAACAAAAAAAATCTCTTGGAAACAATCAAGGAAAAAACATAAATACTATTCTTAAGAATAAGTGAAAAGAAACAGTAATATAGTCATATCTAACGCCAAAATCAAACAAGTGTTTAAAATGATTTTTGGCCATTGAAAAGGTCGATTTTTTAATGATAATAAAATGATAAGTTTCGAAGTATTTGAACTCGTATATAACATAACACCTCGTTATCATTTTTTAATGATAATAAAATGATAAGTTTCGAAGTATTTGAACTCGTATATAATAATACATCTCGTTATCATTTCAATTTGATAATATTTTGTTTATTTATATGAACCGGCCGTCTTGAATTTATTTACATATAATTTTGCGTTTGTCATCTTTTATGCAATCGTTGACTGGGTGACATCGCTTTATTTACGAGGAAACCAAATCAAAATCTTTTTAACAAGAAAAATATAACAAAAAATAACTTGATTTGTTTTCTTTCTTTCTTTTTAAAGGTTGAAAATAGAAATCAGTGCAAACATAACACTAACTTTGTCGATTATCTGAACATTTTTTATTAACCCCGGCTTTAAAAATTCATTTAAAATGCTACCAATAAAAACGACAATAACAGCTTTTGTTACTTTGTATTACATGTGTGCTTTAAAAAATATCTACATATCAAAACATATTTTAGGACGTCCGTGGCCGAATGGTTAAGGTCATTGACTTCAGACCACTTGACCCTTAATTACCACTTGTCCCGTCAGGGACTTTTGATTCTTGTATGCGAAGAAGCTATCCAGGTTGTTTGTGGGACGTCGGTGGTTTGTGCCTGAAATAATGCACGGAAGCGCACCTGAGAAAAGTCACTATATGTCAGATCTCTACTGTGTTGATGTGATGTTAAACCAAACCACACAAACAAACATATTTAGTATTTATGACATTATTCATTGTGAAGTAAACACAACATGAAATTTTGTTAAAGTTTAAATGAAAAACAAATCTGCTAATTGGTATACAATTTTGTATAAATAAATGTTAGAATAATATTTTTGTGGCTGTTTCCTTATATAAAGTTAAACTTGTAACAGTCAATGAGAAAACGTCATATTTAAATATTTTACCTTCAAGCTATTTCAAATACGATCGATGTATGAAATTGAATTGCCTGAAATAACTCAATACCAAAGAAACTTACGTATAACTGAGACAAATACGTAATTTGTTTTATTAATAAATATATAAATATATTAAATTGAATAAAGAAAAAGAAAAGTTTACATGCAAACAAAACTATTCAGCTAGAATTCGAATTCATACAAGACAAAACATACAAGTTCAAAATCACCGTTTATTAACATCTGTATTGCAATGTTCATGTACACATTTCTTGTATTTCGCTTTTGCATATTCTTGTTCAGTAAATTTCTAACGGTATTTTGAAGAGAGAAAAAAACGGTTGTACGTTTTGGACAATGTACCTAAAGCTTTTTCACTGTTTTGTTATTTTAATACTTGGTATAATTTCAAATGTTATGATAAATTTCAGCTAAAAATGAATGAGTCCAGCACAAAACAAATACAACAGAAATTGTCATGTAGTTATATGTGGGTCATTCAGTTTTGATTAGCTAGTTTACTAAGCGGACATAATACTGTTTTTGCAAACAGTTGCATTTCGGTGTGCTTATTATTTTTAGTTTTTATAGTGAATAAGAATACTTACAAGCTCGGTTTGATTGATCCTGTTCATAAACGGTAGATGTAAGTGCACACTGCAGTCCACGCAGCCTCGCACCGGCATAAGCATTTCAATAATTAATACATAACTATGGATGAAATTGTTAATTTAGAAACACCATTATTCATCTTATATGTTATGCTTCTATATCATTGTTAAAAGTTATACCGTACTCGTGAGGCTGTATTGTAAATAAATGTATTCATTATATAATTATATAATCATGCTGCTAAACAGAAACACATCTCCTGATAACAGAGAGAAGTAGAAACAAAACTACATAGATAAATGATAAACGTTACTTGAATTACAGACAGATCTACAAAAAAGGTATTCAAAAGGTAATAAAGTGCATAATGCACCATCCATCGGACCTTATTATTATAGCATATATGACGTTTACTTTATTTCAGTCGGATTAAACTCTTAAGCCCATGATGATACGCAAAATATCTGAAATCAACTTGCCAATCTTTCAATCTGGACATTCGTCATTTTTTGTAGAAAAATTAAAATATGTTTCTATAATATACTGATTGAATAGCGAACAGTGCAGATCATTATCAGACGGTGCCGATGTGCCGGCTAATACTGTACACAAATCAGTTGCCACCAGCAGACTAAGTGAAGAAAGTATATTCAATAATAGTGCACGTGTTCACTTATAAAACATTGCTGTGATGGCATAAGATTATACAAGAAGGATAAATTGACAAAGAACTTGCTACATAGAAATGAAAACAATTCTACATTGACATATCTTATGTGCATCATTAAACCATTTAGTATGAACGGGTTGAGTTTTAATTAAATATAACTGTTCTGTTTTTAATTAGAATAAAACTTTTGGCATACATATCAGCCACAAAGAAGAACATGATAACCCTAGATGTCAGTAAAGTGAATAACAAACGCGATTGTTGTTTTTGTTACAAACTTCAGATCTGCATCAACAAATCAAAGGTTATATTGTTGTCATAGAGGGCATCAAAGTATTATAGCATTGCTTTTTTAAAACATAGTTATCAATATATGTTTATCATTGCCAATGAAATTATTATATGGGATTTTTATATCTGATACTTTATTATTTGATTAAATTAAAAACACAATTTTATTATCCGAGTTTCTAAATTTGATAGCATGTTTTTCCCAACTATTTCATGTGACATTAGAAACAGCTATTATATTTTGTATCACTGTTCATGTAATAAAATGATACAAATTTCCTCGTTATTATATTCATAGTTATAGGCAGAGATTGAAATACAGATATATATGTCCACGATTTAGATTACAGCAATTTATGTTCAATTGTCCACGATGTAGGCTATCTGAAGATTTCATTTTACATTGTAATTAAATTCTATTTTGACCTTTTTTCATCACAACATTAAACTTACACACTTTTCAATTGAAACTATTCTGCGCTGATTATGTATTCAAAAACAGTTGTTCAGTTGAAAAAAAGACATCGTTAGCAAGATTGTTGTGAGGTATATCTGTTTTGAAAAATGATAAATGACCCATTGCTTATGTCGGAATATTGAAACGCGAGACCCTTACAAACACACAAGTAAAATATAGGCTAGGAACACCCGTGACATATTGATATAGTGGGTCTGTGGTCGCTGACTTATCAAGTGCGCGGATTCACTAAGTGCACTATATTAACCCAGCAGGAGCTGATTAAAAACAAACCAATCAGTCAACCGTATGTCCGGACACCAAGGGTAAAGAACGTATTGCCAACAGTCACAGCTCTACGAAAGTTTCACTTCACATGCCTAATCATTTTGTTATTGGAACCAGTCTGCGCTCATCTGTTTTTGATAAGATGAAATATTTTTATTGATATATTAAATGATTTTCATTGACATTTTTCCACAAATTGGTGCATATTCAAATCATGAAAAATAATTTATTAAAATGCACCAGCGTAGTTCAACGTGCAAAAAAATCACGCAGTTTATGAGTTATCTAAGTTCCAACAGTTTTATAGATATGCACTAGTATACATTGTGCACTACTTATATAAAACCTTGAATCAGTCGCGTTGTTATTGTCTCTAAAAATCTGCAATTTTATAAGCCTCTTGAATGAAAAGCATGCGTTTTGTAGACATTCATAAATATTATCTATGTTATAAAATTCGCACTAACGGGGTTAAATATTATAAATGGTATTGTAAAGACGCAAATTCTGTAACAAATAGTAAATTTTACATTAGACAGTATGAAACAAACCAGTTGAATACAATTTAATTGCGAAGACTTCGTTTAGGGAAGATAAATAGAAAAAGAAATAAAAATGGTAACTTTAATATACTGTTAAGACATATACAAAATAGAAAAAATCATTATTTAGACTTACGAAGCAGTGTAATTGTTTATGAAGATCCGATTCTTAAAACTAGTTAACAATAATAGACTAACAGACAAATATAATTAATAGACTTACATTACAAACAATCTTGCTTTTAAACGATGATAATGTTTCACCTTAACAACTACATTTTTTTTGTATTTATGAATATTGACAAGACTCAGATCGAATACCGCTTCAGCCAGTGCTAGGGGCGTAAGGGATGATGCACTTTTCAACTATCACTCATGAACAGACTCAGTCAAACCAAGTTTGCGGTTTTCATAGAGTTTTGTTGTTTTCATTGCTACCATGAGATCTATAATATTCCAGATTTTCTATTACAAAGTGCATTTACATTGCATGTTGTTTTGTCGTTCTTCCTTAGCTCTCCTAATGTTTTTCTGGTAAAATCATATATTTTGACGACTTTATAATTGGTATGTGTCCGTGAATCTCTATGGAATAGAATAGGAAAAGCAGATCAGCAAGGAAGGAATGAATGAACGCATCCCATAACACAGTGACACCGGCAAGAAGACCAGCAGGACACCATACGGGACATTTAACTGAAGATTTGTGTTTGTATTTTATTAAATATACATTGTATTATTCTAACAGAAATGGGTACAAGGACGCAACACAATTACCTCTCCGTCTGGTTACAAATATCTGATATGGTTCTATCCCGATTCCAGACTCATGTCTGAAAAATAAAATCAATAAAATTAAAAAATGCAATGTTTACTTTTTTTGTGCCGAAGCAACTTGAAAACCTCTTGCACGTTTTTTACGACCTGCTTATAAATACTTCATTTATATTAACCTATTCTACAAATGCATGCACAATGGTATAATTATCTTTCATAGGTTTACAAATAATATGTTAAAGTTTGACGATAGTCCCATGCCAAAGCGAACTTTAGACTTTAGACTTCATGCGCCTTGAAAATGATATCGTACACAGTCTCCTGTATCGCTAAAACAGCAAAATGAAACAGCAAAAACATCAATTTGCAGTGTGCATACAAGCACCTTGGTTCAATCTTAGAATTATATTAGATTAAGATCTATCAATAATCTCATCGAAATACAAGTGTTTTCCCCATTAATATATATAATTTCCCTGCCTCATATACCATATTTTAAAGATTTTATGTGTCTTTTATTTGAATTTATCTTTTTACATCTTGAACAGTTTGTCGTGAAAAGAGGCTTACTTAACATTATGATGTTAATAAAGGAAATTTTCCAGACGCGCTATCGTATCACTAATCAGATATAAATAACATGTTTCAAAAGTTGCAATCAATTATATCAACGATAAAATAAATAGGGTCTATACCTAGCTATGAGATCGCTTGTCTCTCAGAACCAAAACACAGTTGGTTCGAACACTGCACAATAGACGATTTATATATGGAAAATAAATAAACAGATAGTTTACTGAAACTGATTCAAGAAAATCACGGATTTATGTAATTAAGACCCGTGAGCAAATCAAGGACGAAACAAGCCCAAAATCACAACGATTTTCCCCCTTTGCCATTTGGTTTCTTTTGTCGTGTGTGTACATGTATGTGGCGTCCTTTGAGATACTGATCGCTGCTCGGATGTCAATTTATTACATTAATACGGATATATACCTTACTGTAGCATCAAATGATTGAATAAGTTTCAATGTCCAAAATGTCATATAACTTGATATGACATTCAGTATCTAACTCTGCAACACAAAATGCTTGGATCTTTGAAGTCATGGTAATGAGAAACATCGTACATGACCACGCCCGTTTAACTCACAACGAGTGAAAAATGTCCATCGGTAAAAATGTTGTGAGCAACTTCCGTTCCTCGTTGTGAGCACCCATCTTTGACGTGTGACACGATAAACAAGGTGAGTTTTTCATAATTTTTGAAGATTACAGACATTTATGTAAAAATATCGAAATGCAGTTAGCTAGCGATGTGTTTTCCGAGTATGCACATGTAAAGATATTGCCTGTTGGTGGACAATTTAATGGAAATACCGTGCGACGCAGTCACTTGGGGTAGCTGGAAAACTGGAGACAACTTCTCTTTGGACCTAATTTAACATTAAAAACGTCGATTCTGGTGACGTTTTGTGCATTCTAACCTAAAACAGATGCCCACAAGTCTTCAGCGTAAATTATTATCTGAAAGTCTTCATAGAAACGAAGATATACCCTTTTTTGCTTTAATCTTCGTTGTGAGCACCATAACCTCGTTGTGAGCAAGACAAGCGCAGTGCTTTTATGGTTTTGATCTGTAATTCAGATGGTGGAAATCTAATTTTCAATCTACCACAGCAATCTAAACGTTTTTGCACAGCAGCATTTCTTTGCAAGACGTTGTGCATACCCCAAAGGGAGGCATATTAGTTTTGAACTGTCCGTCAATCTGTCCGAAAACTTTAACATTGGTCATAACTTCCTTATTAGTAAACGGATTTGATTCATATTTGAACACAACATCCCTTACCACCTTCCTACGGACCTGTATTTTTTTTACCTTGACCCCTAAATGGCCTTTACCTTGAAGGTCAAATTGTCCAAAAACATTTAAGATTGGCCATAATGTCCTGGATAATGTTTAGGCACAACACATCTTTGGACAAGGCCTTTCAACTATCCTATATTCTTTTGACCTTGACCCCTGAATGACCTTCACCTTGAAGATCAAATTGTCCAAAAACTTAAAAATAGGTCATAACTTTCTTATTAGTATACGGATTCTACTCATATTTTGAAACAACACCCCTTTAGGCAAGACCTTCAAACTGATCTGTATTTTTTTTACCTTGTACCGTGAATGACCTTATAGAACATCCAAAAACTTTAACATTGGTCATAAGTTCTTTATAAGTAAGTGGAATTAATTCATATTTGGACACAATGCCCCTTTGGACAAGACCTTCCAACTGACCTATATTTATTTCACCTTGACCTTGAATTACCTTTACATTGAAGATCTAATTGTCCAAAAACAAATAGTCTATCTGGTCCATAAATCAAAAGGACAAAACACCACTTCAGGGCATTGTCAACTTACCGTGATAGTTCTTGTTTTACATAACTTGGTCAGTCTTCAGCTCAGGATAAACACATGTATGTGTGTATCACACAGATTGGGAAATTGTTGAAATGTTCATAAACACCCCGTGATGTTCACTCGTGCCACACTAGAGTATACGAAATAAAATACCTGATTTACCTCCACTGATTAGTTCTTCTGTTAATCTGATGACTTGTGAATATGAAGAATAATAATCAAAAAAAAAAAAAAAAAAAAAAAAAGAAAAAGAAAAACTATTGCAAAGAAAAACTATTGTACAAAAACGTTTTGATTGCTTTTGGCAGATTGAAAATTGTATTCTTGCCATTTGAATTACATATTAAAACCATAAAAGCACTGCGCTTGTCTTGCTCACAACGAGGTTATGGTGCTCACAACGAGGATTAAAGTAAAAAAGAGTATATCTTCGTTTCTACGAAGACTTTCAGATAATAATTTACGCTGAAGACTTGTGGGCATCTGTTTTAGGTTAGAATGCACAAAACGTCAACAGAATCGACGTTTTCAATGTTAAATTAGGTCTAAAGAGAAGTTGTCTCCAGTTTTCCAGCTACCCCGAGTGACTGCGTCGCACGGTATTTCCATCAAATTGTCCACCAACAGGCAATATCTTTACATGTGCATACTCGGAAAACACATCGCTAGCTAACTGCATTCCGATATTTTTACATAAATGTCTGTAATCTTCAAAAATTATGAAAAACTCACCTTGTTTATCGTGTCACTTGTCATAGATGGGTGCTCACAACGAGGAACGGAAGTTGCTCACAACATTTTTACCGATGGACATTTTTCACTCGTTGTGAGTTAAACGGGCGTGATGACAATACTAGCTCATTTAACTAATATAGGTGTATCCAACGGTATTTATAGACCTCCAAAGAGGTCCACGACCAAAATGGTCTAATACAAATGTATATGCCACAATGCCAAAAATGTTGATTTGGAACTGTAATGATACGTTTTTATGGTGCAAGAACCAATCTGAATGAAATAATAAACTGTAGAAAATTATGCTTTCAACAATGTAAACCAAAAGTGCAAACTTATAACAAGCAAGTCTTTCATTAAGTGTCTCCCCAACACTGTCAGCGAAATAATCATTGAATGTATATGTACCTTAAATCTAATGTGAATTGCTGAAATTATTATCACCATTCCATAAGTTACTACTATTAACATTAAAATTCTTGTCAAAACTTTTTAAACCAAACATTCTCATTGAACCCACGGTTAATGTTAGTATTGTCATCATCATAAAGCAAGCTTTGATTCCTACATTTTTTATCTTTGCACATTAGCTTAATTAAATGCCCCACGTTTATTCAGCTCAATAACATGTTCAATACATAAGTTTATCAATGCTCCTCCGAGGATTAATCTATGAAGGGTTCCCTGCTCCATTACTCCATTAACTGGGACCATAACTAATACTACATATGGATGTGCCTTTTGATAATGGGAAATATTTATGTCATCTTTTTAAATAATAATGATAAAATTCCTGGAAATTGGTCTTATTATCATTTCCAACAACTATAGTCATAGAGGTAACTGCTAAACATGTTACGTCTCCGCTAGGGGTTTCACATTAAAGGAAGATAGATATAGATACGAAAATTTTGAGTACGAATTATTAAAAATGGCGGCGCCCATGTACTGAAACGAAAAGGTAAATAATTACTCGTTATTATGTTATTAAGTTTTGATTAATGCAATCACCATCACAATATGCATTTAAGAACTAATCTCCAAACAAACTTAGCAGTTATCCTAGTCAATGATTGTTAAAAAAATCATACAAATACAAAATGTAAATTTGCAGTTCTTCCGGATATTTTTTATTCGGATAAGTACATGTAATTGAAAACACTGTGTTACAACGTCTCTTCCGTCTGTGTATGTTGATCCTACTGGTGTACATCCTTTGTAACGACATGGTAAGTGTTGTAAACGTCAAAAAAAGTATATTACATTATGATTTCAGTGTTGCATCTAGAATTTCAAAATTATGGGGGATTGTCCCCCACTCAATTGAAAAATATGGGGGATTTGAAAAAGATGTGGGGGACATACATTGACCTTACAATATGACATACCGAATAGAGTTCATTTATTTTACATTCAGGCATTTTTGACAGCTATCGTCCGCTCAAAAACGGAAGTAGAAAAAATAAAATATTGACGAATACTACAAAACACACGCGAGATGACTTAGTCGGCTGCTACACGCGATTTAGTATTTTAGTATTTTAGTCATAACCACAAGTGAAAACAAACATGGCTGAAGCGTTTAAGATACGATGAAGATAAACTGAATTAAGTTGAAAAGATTGTCAGATGCGGGACTTGGCGCGCACTGACTTCAATAAAATGCGCGATCTGCATAAAAAATGCGCAAATCGCGCAATTGCGCGGCCTAGATGCAACACTGGATTTCAATTTGGATTCCTCCGATCCCAGACTTGATGATGATCTAGTAAAATTAATAATGGGCTGAAAATACTGAAAATTTATGCTGAAAATGAGACAATAAGCTCTAGCCTCTACAGAACATGGTGAATTTTTCCCAAAAGAGAGTTTGAATTGTCTATACTTAACATGAATTTATTCTGTGACAGACTCATTAAATGTACAAACACCATATAGTTACTTTTTTAAAAATAGATAAAGCACTTATGTTTTGACAAAATTTAATATGAGTTTGAAAACTTGGATTAAGAGTAAGGCTTCTTCAGGTAACTATAATGTAATATGAAAAAGGCAAAGCCTCAAAGCGAGCTCGATGTACTTTTTACGTGAAATAGTATGAAACAATCTCAAATGCAGTGACGAGACGGAGTGCGTGTGACGTCACACGTACTGTGTTAAATATGACCCCGTCCCTGTCGTGAAATGAATAACGAGTTTTGAAAACGTTGATAAAACTTTGTTTGTTTTATTTCACTCTATAATTTTTCAAGCGAAATAAAGTTTATTTTAAGTGAAATAACTGTAAAACTTTAAACGTTTGCGACATTAAAATAGCGTACTTGATTTGTTTGTTTTGCACGTGCTGTTTGGCGCTACATTGTGATGTCACGTAAACAATACTTTAAACGTCTGTACAGCGTTAACGACTGAATAAAAGATATTGGTGTTCGGATTCATTTTCTTAGTTAGACCATTTTCTTTCATTCTAGATAATTTTTACAACAAAATTCGACAAAAAATTGTTTTTATTTTTCAGATTTCAAACAAAATGGCGCTTTCGATTTTCATTTTTTATACACAGCTTCCGTTATTCTGGTTCCCTGTCCAATTATGGTTCCCATAGATGTGCGCAGGTGACCAGTCTACACATCCGTTTTCAGTCAGAATTCCTCAGTTTTTACCGTTATCTTTAAATTCGAAAGGTTGCGATGTGTCCAATTTGGTACTTTGGACGAAAGTTTTCAAAACCATCACTTAGCAGGTACTCGCGTTACCGTAAAGCTCACTTTGCGAGCAGGCCCTTCGGGCCAGCTCGTCGAACTCGCTATTACTTTAGCTTGCTTTGTTGGAAAAAAAATGATTTGATTTTGATTGAGCTTTGTATTACTATGAGTACATGTTGTATTATAATCAATCAAAATCAAATCATTACTGTGTAAGTTAGTATTTGAATATGGGCAATGTTTTGTCAAAATATATTGACATGCCAAAGCTTGATTCTGAGATATTTTCGTTCTGGGGCAGAATGTCGCTTTGAGAGGCGAGATATTGCCCAGACACGAAAATCGCACAATATCTCGTCGCGCAGTACAATAAGTTGGACTAGGGCAATGTTCAGCATTGGCAATTATGTAGTTGCTCATTGTCATACATGTGAACTTTTTTCAATGTTCAAGAGGGAGAATTTACTGCAAAAAGAGGTAGATTTTTTAATTGACAATAGACATAGTAGGAAATTTGTAATGAAAAAGGGTGAGATTTCTTTTTTTTTTTAAAACACCCCTTATTCTAAGAAAAATAGTTAAAAATTTTGACAGGAGAAAGATGGTGTCTCCCGCTCAAATTGGGAGAGTTCACAGTCATGTATGCTTTGTTTTTATGCAACAGAACTGGGGTTACAATGGTTGTTTGTCTGTTCTCCTGTCTGGATCCATATCTTTAAATGGTTTAAGTGAAATGACGCTCACCAAATGTCATACACAAATAGTATGGCCCTTCTTTATTGAAAATAAGGCATTTTTAGCTCGACTATTCGAAGAATATGAGAGCTATTGTAGTCGCCCCGGCGTCGGCGTCGGCGTCGGCGTCGGCGTCGGCGTCAGCGTCCGCGTCGGCGTCTGCGTTGGTTAAAGTTTTTTGTAAAGTCAAATATCTCAATTATTACTTGAGATATTCAATTGAAACTTACAATACTTATTTATAGTAACAATATACATCAGATTGACAAGTTGGATAACTCTGCCTACAATATTGACAGAATTATGCCCCTTTTTAACTTAGAAAGTTTGGTTAAAGTTTTTTGTAAAGTCAAATATCTCAATTATTGCTTGAGATATTCAATTGAAACTTACAATACTTATTTATAGTAACAAGGTACATCAGATTGACAAGTTGGATAACTCTGCCTACAATATTGACAGAATTATGGCCCTTTTTAACTTAGAAATTTTGGTTAAAGTTTTTTGTAAAGTCAAATATCTCAATTATTGCTTGAGATATTCAATTGAAACTTACAATACTTATTTATAGTAACAAGGTACATCAGATTGACAAGTTGGATAACTCTGCCTACAATATTGACAGAATTATGCCCCTTTGGAACTTTGGTTAAAGTTTTTTTGTAAAGTCAAATATCTCAATTATTGCTTGAGATATTCAATTGAAATTTAAAACACTTTTTCATAGTAACAATGTACATCAGTTTGCAAAATTGCATAACTCTGCCAGCAATATTTGCAGAATTATTTGCCCCTTTGAAACTTAGAAATTTTAGTTAAAGGTTAAAGGTCTTCAAAGATATTTACTTGAAACTTTACACATGCAATTAGGGTCATAATTGGAGGGTCATAATTGTATGTCACTGACCAAGTTCCATAACTCTATCTTGCATTAAGGCTGATTCATATCCCCTTTTCTACTTAGTCTCTTGGTTAATGTTTACATGCAAGTTTTACATATCTCAATAACTTTTAAAGATATTTATTTAAAACTTCACATATGCATTTAGGGTCATAATTGTAGGTCACTGACAAAGATCCATAATTCTATCTTGCATTTAGGCTGATTTTTCTCCCCTTTTTCAACTTAGAAATTCATGGTAAAGTTTTGCTTGTAAGCTGTTTTCTCAATAATTGCTGAAGGGTTTGTGCCTTTTTTGGGACAATTTTATGCATTCATAATAATAAAGCAGTGATTTACTTCATAAAACATCTTAATAACAAGCCTTTGTACCATTTCTGTCAAATTTATGTATTCATAGGTAATTAGTATTATTATACTCAATAAAACACCCTTGTGACATTACCTTCCGAATAGTCAAGCCAATACTGTATAATTAGACTCTTCCTAAGGCCTAAAACATGAATTTATAAAAAAAATTAGCCCTTTTGTGAACTTAAAAAATTGAACATTATCAAGGCTCTTTTACTATCAAGCACTTAGAATAGTCGAGCATGCTGTCCTACCGACAGCTCTTGTTATATTGAACTATTATTAACAGTTGTGTTGATATAATGAAATTAAGCATGAATGTTTATAATAAGATACAATGTATTTTTGCTCCTTAAATACTGTTTAAATCTGAAGTCTTATAGAGTTTAACTTAGGAACCTTTGGGCCACTCTTAAAAAATTATCTGTTTGCTATTGCCGGCCGACCCAGCGGAATTGCCCCGACTCAAAAGTTTTTTCAGCTTAAAAAAATCAGATTTTTTTTTTATTTCCGCCAAATCAGCCAGGGCATTCGACCTAAAAAATTCTTTCGAATACAAAAATTAAAATCGGAGGAAAATCACACATTTAATATGTAAAGTAACTAGTGATCATTCATGAGGGCATTCTGTGCGTTACTATTTAAAGTATTTACATAAATAGCGACCAACCAGGGAAGGATATTTTCCTTACGTCACGCAGTACTGCATGCGCGCTAACTAATAATAGAACGTATCAAATTAAGTAATTTCAAAATAGGTACATGTATTTTAACCCTTTCGCTGCCAGAGGGTTATTGTGTTATTGATCACCTATTTGCCAGACGGTTTTCAAAGTAATAACTATATTATTAATTAATCTAATTATTATTATTTGTCATTAGTATTATAATAATTATATATGTTTCCAAATCTGTTAGTATAATAATAATTATTGTCGATGGTATAATCTTCTTTATATTTATTATTATTCTTATTGTTATTATTATTAATTTATTATTATTACTATTATTATTATAGAAACGGCTAAAACCGTCCTTATGGCAAATACGCCGAAAATAACAGGGACGGCATAAGCAGTGAAAGGGTTAAAGGAAAAGAGTATATCTCAAAACTGACATGGTTGATTTTAAAAGATGTTGACATGATATGTGTACATGTATTTCAATAAATAAAAGTAAAGATTCATATTGAATTTAGTCTTAAACCAGGTGTGTGTTTTTAGTTATGGCCCTTTATATATTTTTGAATAGCCATTTATTTTTCAAGGAAACTTTCTATCTAGTGCCAAATATTGAACTGCTTTGGTAGTATTAATCAACATTGACACGAATGAATAATCTAAATTGTATCTGAAATGTCATGATAATCCACAAGTGTTTTGTTGAGTGATTGTTCTTTGTTATATAAGGATGAACATTTTGTAAAGTAAAACTTCTGGCCAGAGCAATATCTTAGAAAACTGCAGCAAAGTTACCCCCCTTTTATAAAATTCACCTTTTATATAAAAAGGTGAATAACAAACCCCTTTCAAAGTGTTTATATAACTACACATGTACATGCAACATGTAATTGTTTTATTTTTTAGAATCATGGTAAAATGATTGCATGAAATGTTTAATGAAATCTTTATTTCAAATATACATGGGTATCTCTCATTTAACATTTGCCAGATAAATCTGATTTGATACTTAATTTGTCTACTGGATTCAGTACATTTGCATACATCACTATCATGTATACTTGAATCCAGTAAATGTAATTCTAAGTAACATACATGTACTATAAATGAATGTCCGAATGACATTAAATAACAGTTATACATTTATAATAATATTTTAATGTCATTATATCTTAAAGCTGCATGCATCTAGATGAACCAACATTATTTATAATTAAAATCAAAACCGAGAGAAATGTACTAAGATTGTAAGAAAAGTAAAAAGATTTCAAGATTTAACTTTAAGTAACAATTTACATGTTATGTGGGATTAATGATAGATTTTTTCTGTATTTATCACCATATTTCTACTGCTTTCGTAATGCAGTAGAGGTTATTTTTGAATATTTTTACCTCATTTTGGTAATTACGTGGGTTGTGAGTGCTGTTTGTAAGGTGTAAGTTGCTTATTTACGGTTGTTTAACAATATTTTAGTTTTAAATCTGGAGGCGTGCTGCTTAAAAGGGTTCTTCTGTACTACTATAAGAGCTGTTTTGCTTGACTCTGCTTTATAGTTCTGTAGGCTTTCAGTCTTTATAAGTATACACGAAACATTATTGTTTGTTAAATTTTGACTCTGAGGTATTTAATACTGTGTAAATAAGGAGCGTGCTGTCAATCAAGTGGTTTGTATAATATGACAGGCACTATCATTTTAATGAATTTTGTTGTCTTCATTAATTATTGGCATGTTGCAAGTCGAAAAGAAAAGTAGGTACAAAGGAATGAAACCTGCCAGAAGAAGTAATAAAATTTGTGATTTATTACTCCAAATTAAGTTCTCCAACTCCTGTAATTGCATTTATTTAAAATGAAAAAAATAATTCAATTGGAACTACCTTTTTGTGAAATTATTTACTTTCATTTTTATGCTCTAGAAAATATTTTTGGGGGCATTCAAGTAAATTAGGATATATTCCAAAGAACAAGTAAATTAGGATATATTCCAAAGAAAAGGCATTTGAAGTTAACTTGACATACATGTATGTTGACAAATATATTTACTTACTTCATTAGTATATTGTTCAATTTCTTTAGAATTAAAGATATGATTTGATGATTATGCATGATACATTGTAAATATATACATTGTATTGTAACTTATAAATATATATATTTTTTTTTTTTTTTTTTTAAAAAGGCATTGTTTGTAGTATGAGTATATCTTGACCTATATATTTCTGTCTGGTCAATGTTCATCTTTTTTATTTCCTCTAAGAATAGTCTTAGATTGTTTTATTTTGTTAAGAATTATAAAGTGCATCTGTTTACTAGATGTTCAGTTCTGGTTAGTAATTTATAATGGTAATGTTTACAAATGAATTAATCTCCATGTAAACATGAAAATTGCTGGTTTATTATGTTTTGGAGTAATAAATCAATCATACTTCATCATGTGCATGACATTACAAACATGTCAATCTGTTTATAGATTTTTACTTTTAGGGGTTTTCCCATTTCATGCATCAGTTTCTAAATATAGAATGACAGATTGACCATGTTACACTTCAAAGAATCAATCTTGTCTTCAGAGTTGTTTTAAACAATGTAGAATAAATGAGAAGAATACCCATTAAAACTATATTTTTCAGTTTAAGTGGTTTCAGGGTTATATAAAATGATAACAAATTATTGTTCATTGGTAGAGTTAATTGCTTGTCAGAGGGGTCTCTAAGTACAGTTGTGGTTTCCCTTATTAAATATTTAAATTATAGGTAAATAAATAAGGTGGTTGATACATAGGTGTTTTTTTAAAGTTTTTTTTGAACATTTTAAAGTTAATTTAGTTTATTGACAAAAATAAGCAAATGTAAATAATGTTTGTTATGACAATCATATATAATAATTTCATTTGTTTTGTAAGTTTTAAAGTTAACAACAAAAAAGCAGTATTTCTAGAAAGATGAAATTGAGATAATTTGTTAAATACATAGAACTGAGGAATAATGTGCCTTTAAGTTGAAATATTAACTCTCCCGTGAAATGACCAGACTTCCCTGATGTTGTAACAGGAGTCTGACATATTTATTTGAGGGAAAAACTGATTTGAAACATAACTTTTGTAACATCAAAGAGAAGAAAAACAACAAAAAAAACCAAAACAAAGAGTAGTAGTACGTTTACATAATTCTGTCAAAACAACTTCTCATGTCCAAATCATGAGTCAAGATACTACAGCAATAAAATGTTAAAAGAATAATGTTTCCCTAATAGTCTAAACATAGGTTAAGTAAAACATGATACAAAAAGTCCAGAAATACTCATGTGTTTATGTGTCAGAATCCGATGGTATTAATCAGGTTTATAAAAGTGCATACACATGTACATGCATGTTGCATTTTTAACCCAGTTAATGAGTCACGTCTGTGGTTTAAACAACAAGTACAGGATATCATTATTGTAATATTTAAAAGTACATGTGCACTTTACAAAGTGTATATATATATAAAACCGGGTTTAACCCATAATTGGCATGCATCTTGTGACATGTTAAAGTTGAGAGCTTGCTTTGTTTATGTGAAGTAGTTTATAATATAACCTCTCCAGAGCAACCCCCTCTGAAAGACAAATATATTGGTAACGTTCCATAGAGGTGTTGCTTTACAGAAGTAAATCAATATTTGTTCTTAAATGCATCGATTGATATACATGTATTTTGAAAATTGATTGAAAAGTAAGAACAGTTATTTTCATTCTTACTTTCCCAGTCAAAATAGTAAACAAGATGAGAATATTTGTCATCATTGAGATGTTGAGGGTTTTTGACTGCTCTTGTTTGTACATTTACCAGTGTAATGCATTTCGTGTTATTTTTGTCAGTCTCACAGTCATGAACTTCTCGTACATAAAATAAAGATTTGATTACATTAACCTTTTTGTGGTCATGTGTCTAAAAATATATTAACAAATAACTAAAATGAATGTAAATTACATGTGGTATTAAAAATGGCAACAATTATGATGATTTCCTTTTCCTGATACAGTGCAAACAAGAATGTGAATATACCCCAAAAGTATTTTTTTATAGATAAATTCATGGTATTTTAACCCTATCACCAGGTCCCATTCCAAATCTAAAGTAACCTGTGTTCTTTTCCCAATTTCAAAAAATATTCCCAACAGCTGCCAAAAAAATCAAGCTACATTGTACCGTACTTCTGAGAAAAATTGAACTGTTTTTTTTTTGTGGGGCTTAAAGGAAGTGACAGGTTATGTGATCATACACATAGGCACTTGGTTTCGGGATAAAATAACCCTTTGTGAGGTTTGTTGAACTCAAATATAATTGAATGTTACAATTTTTTTAACGTAGATGTCTCGTGTTTTTTTAGTAGTATCGGAAAAATGACGGTTTTAGAAAAGAGACATCTACGTTAAAAAAATTGTAACATTCAATTATATTTGAGTTCTACAAACCTCACAAAGGGTTATTTTATCCCGAAACCAAGTGCCTATGATCATACACATAAATAAAACTTGCAAGTCATGCATAAAGTAGTTTTTAAAGTTTTTGAAATTTCACTCATTGCTTAATTTTTGAAAAGGCACTAAAAGTTACCAAAAATTATATACAGATATTTAAAGTATTAAAGCGGTGTCCCGGTGAGTATACTGCTTGATTAATTTTTAGTACAACATATTTCTTTGTTAGTACAAGGACAAGAATTTTATTTTAGAACCCAATATGTTCTATATATATATACACAAAGAATGACCTTGGCATCTGTTAACCCAATTTATCTTTATAATCTAAATTAATGTTAAAAATAACACACCCACACAGTGACTGACACCTTTAACTTAAATTTAAATTAAAACTTTTTTTATGAATGAAATAGTAAAAGTCTATATTATTGAAAACATAAATAAACATCGTTGATTAATCATACCTTTTTACTACTTAATCATTTTAAAAATCTATTAATCCATGTCATAAATTACAATGATTTGCATAATTTACGCTTTAATCAATGAAGCGCGAAATTATAAACGTAGATAAGTTACGATGACTAAGTAAAGTCTTTCTTTACGGAGATAATAAAGTACTTCCGTAGATGTAATCTGTCACCTTCAAGTTACGAGTTCACAAAGTGCTAAGCCATTTGATAACCGATAAATAGTAACAGTTGACAATTTGCATATTTACTAATCTACGGTAAGATCAAAGGGTGGTCATTCAAATACCAATTCTGTTAACAGACTAAGGCTTGTTGACACAGGATCTTATTAGCTGTTTAAGTAAATACGAGTTTCACTTTTCTGATTTACGTCAAATGGTATTTGTCCTCTTTGTTGTAAGTCCTTTGTGATGAATTGTTGATTTTTCTTTAATGTTTCAATAAATTTTCACTCCTCATTTTTTTTTTTGCAGCTAGAGATCTTGATACTTACCCTTAGGTCAAAAGTTAGAAATTTGATATTTGAGTCTTTTAGTCAGTTCATTTCAGATTTTTTATTAATTGATTTTTAATACAGATTTTCAAATTAATCAATGAAAGTTTCACTGTTCTACTTATGCTAAAATAACAGTATAAAGCCATTTAAGAAAAAAATATTCCTTTGAAATGATAAAGTATGCATAATCATTCCTTTGAATTGAAAATTAACAATTTAAATGCTGATGCCAACTGAATTTACTCATGTGACCAGTTTCGACCTAGATCAGTCGGCATATCTGAGCTGTGGTTGGCACTGTTTACAACTTAGTATGTTTACTTAGTAAATATTTTGAAATTTAACTATATACTGATGAATGGCTTTGTTAGACAATTAAGTACATTAAAATAATTATTGGAGAATTGATTAAAAGTGGGATATGGTTCACATTAAGGTTATTAAAAAAAAACAGCAGATGGTAATAAACAATATGTAAGTATTTGAGCGGGAAAATCTTGAATGTTATTTATTGATGGACGTTGTGCGTTACCCGTGTACTGGTTGACCTCTTTGTTAATGAGCGGAATGTATGGAATTGGTATCCATCTATGGTGGCCTTGTCGAGATGACCACAAGAATGCTGGACATTTGTATCAGATACTAAATGTGTCAATTTAATGAGTATTGAGGAAGGCTTTTATAGAGGTTGTACCATCTAATTAGGATGGGTAAACACTAAATACCTGTATAATACGCTGATGTAAACTTTCTTCTGATTCGATTTTTGAGCCTCGAGCTAGGTATTTGTGTCAAGTTATTTTTCAATCAGATAGGTGCAAATTTGGAATACCTTTCATTGTATAGTTAACCTTATTATCTACTGAATAAGTTAAGATAATCTGGCGCAAATTTTATATTAGATTTTATTGAGCTTTGTCATACTGTTTTCCTAATAGACATATTTTATTTCGAATGAAATTTTTTTTGTTGGTTTAGCTTTTATATTGTAGGTGACATTGACATTGTATAGGTCATAATATGATTTTACAGCTTTAATGGTTTAGGAAGTCACTAAGCCCCTCTGTGTGTTATTTATATGAACCTGCGAAGAACCACTGATATTCTATAAGCTAGCTCACTGATAACTTCCTCACATGAAACATACATGAAAGTCTCCTCTTGTTACAAATTGTCATTGTAGTAAAATATGACATGTAAAAGATGCATGCAGAAAAAAGAAAAAAACACTAAAAAGTAATGTATGGTCACTTTTCCAGTACATATTTTGAATGTCATCTAACATGACTTCCAAGGTCATACATTAAAGGTCATTCAGTATATTCTACTTGGGTCACCTTTCCAGAAATACATTCAACAATCATGTTCACCACCAATGTTACTTTTCCAATAAATACATGATGATCTTCAAAGTTCAAATATGACTGAAAGTTCTATTTTAGATAAATGAGTACACAAGTCATATTCATTTATTGTAACAAATTTTTGTAAGGCGACAATAAAAAGGTAATAAATTATATAATATGTATAAAATATTGTTATTTGTTGCCATATTGGTCAGGCCGTAGAGTAATAATATTCTGAATAGACTGACAATATTGCAATGAAAAATGAGTCATGTGACAAAATTAAAGCCGTATATATATATATATACTAGCATATAGCTCTATATAACCCTTATTACACTCACCATGTTGGAATGACCATACAAAACATTAAACTCAGTCAAATAAGCAATTTTCGTGAAAAAATAATGACATAGTCACAGTGTTTAACTTAGTCATAGTCTGTCTTAACTTTTTTATAGTCATAACTAACTTGATCTTTATTTATATGGGAATTTCCATAGCTAAATCGAGCTTGGCTATTATTTCTGCCTGACCATGTATCATGATTATTGTGTGGAAAAAAAAGTTTTGTTAATTAGATTTGTCAAATCTGTGTATGAAATTGTAAAACATTAAAACCAGGGAGATGTTGACTAATGGTTAAGGTGACTGCCTCTCAGTCTATTGTTTATGAGTGCAAGCCTTATTTGGTTCATTTCTTGAAAAATCCTCCTGTCAGGCCTAGCGAGGTATCAGAAGTGATTCATGCATTTACTCCTAACCTGCTTGCTGCATCAGATTCTACCCATGATCTGCACTGTTTGCTTAGCAATTCATTAAGTTATTATTTTGAAATTTTCCCTAAAAATGATAAATGGTTTTGTCCAGATTGAAAGACAGTCTTATGATGTTTATAGAATAATGAGTATGGTAAGGGTGTAGTTGCAACTTGTTTTCAAATACAACATTAACTTTAAACTTTATTGTTACACCTTTTGTGAGAAGATTAATTTTGTTTTTTGGCAATTTCACTTCCTTGAGAGATGTACTGATTTTTGAACAGGAAATGAATTTTGAAATAATTATAGTTTATCTTAAACTAATGAGATGGTATGGTATATCATGATATTTAATAGGAAGCTGTGTTTGCTCATTATGTTAATTATATTTGAATTAGAAATAGGCATCATACTTTTTATATGCCAGAAAAAAATTCAGGAAGCCGGACGCACCTGGGTTCTGCACACCGTCTCATTATATATTTCTGCCAAATAGTTTTAATTTCATTCTAGCAGTTCAAAAGATGCAAAGCAGACACAAAATTTTGAAATTGAGACAAAATGACTAAGTGTGACCTTGACCTGTGGAAGGTCAAACCTGCGCTCTGCACATTGTCTCATGGTTCACATTTCTGACAAGTTAGTTTCAATGTTCTTCCACCAGTTCAAATGATACAGAACGGTCTGGGCTAAAGTTTTTATTTTACTTCCTTTACACAACAGTCCCTTCTGTAATGTTGAATTTTTTTTATCATTGTTGTAGAAATACCAAACAGTTTTGCAGAATTTATGAGAATTATACTCTTCTTTTCTTCTTTTCTACTTAACATTTATCATACTGTCCAACACTGAGAAAAGAAGACTAAACTCTTTACATTTACATAACTTTTCATTGTGTTTGCTTTACCTATGTCTAAAACAAAAAGAACAAATTTAAAGGAAATAGACTGGAGGTGTAATTACAAAATGTATGTATGTTTTTTACTTTGACAGTACACTTTCAAGTTTTAAGAATTGTGTTTCTCAAGACTTTCAGTATTTTAACAACAAAAAAAATGTTATATATGTGAAATGTTATGCTATACTTGTTGCATGCATATTAAAATGTCTGATATTTTGTCTAGAACTCTTTCTTCATTTTAATGACAGTATAATATTACCATATTTTGTTGTGTTTTGTAGGTACATGTACTCTAATATTGCAGTATTTCTGATAGAGACAACTAGACAAGATGACCAAGATCTGTTTAGAAGACAAACTAAGGTGTGTGGTTTGTTGTATAATATTCTCAAGGTTTAGAATTAATATTAATTTATTACTCATTATAATCTTGAAAAAATCCTGGTTAAGGTTTTCTTTGCAAGTAATCTGAATTATCTTCACCACAACCACATACAGTACAACTGTATTCATCTGAAAATTTACATGACCATGTTTTCAGGTTCATTATTGAAGGTCAGTGTCCAAGACTCTGAACCCTTGCATTGTATTAACTGAATTATACCCTTTTATGACCTTATAAAATACCTATACACAGTGTTCGAAATTACCAGAAGTCCGATAGCCCCTGACTACTAAATTACTGCTTGGGCTACCAACTTTTCACATTAACAAGTCCGAACAGGCTACTATATTTTCAGAGGCAATATAAACAACTGATCTTGGTAGTGTAATTTCTTTCGGGCTGGTGAATATTTCAATCTGGTAGTCCAACCAGCCTAGTGGATTCAAATTTGAATTTCTTACACTGTATTATATACATGTATGTTATTATAAAACTGAAAACTATATGTATTTGCCACAAGTATAGAGCGAGACAAGGATGTAGATCCATGCAGTGTCTGCAACATGACCAGGCTCTATAATGCTGGCTGACTTTCCTAATATCCTCAAAGTTCCAAAAATGAAAACTGAGCACATTCAATTACAAATTTAAGATGGTGAAGGATTAAAACTTCTCAACCTACTTCTGGATCACAGATCAAAATCCTAATATATCTGGCATTGAATAAGTGAATTATTCTCCTTTGTGAAATAATTTGGGGCACACTGTTTATCTTTTTTCCCCATGTTTCACTACACTGTTACATACAGTTGTATTATTCATTTCTATTTTTATCATTTAGCTTTAACAGATGAAAAAAAAGTCTTTGGTTGTCATAGTAACTGTAAGAGATGAGTAGCAAAGACCAGACACCAGCAGTGGGTGGAGCAGGGAAGACTGGCTCCGGTCAACATTGGTTCATCTCTGAAATACAACAAATGATGTAAGTAAACTTCTTCCGCTTAGTTAAACTTGTACAAACCATAATATTTGTTTAACCTGTACCATGCTGGAACTTAAAGTACCAGCACATTTGTTTAGTCAGACCAGGCTTTATACTGTTGGCTTAAGGCCCTGTCACACTAGAATGCGATTTCGCTGCGTTCGCACGGCGTTGTTCAATTTAACAAAGCGCCGCGAGGTCGCAATAAAAAATGTAATATTGTTGATGTCATGAAGACTGCACGGCGTCTTCACGGTGTGCTCGAGGCGATCATGGCGGTGCTGCCGAGCTTCGATGGCGTTTTAGTTGGCGATTGTCTACGTTCAGACTGCGCTTCTATGACGTTCTTTGGGCTTTCACTGCGCATTTACGGCGCTCATACGACGCTCTCGCAGCGCTCACACTGCGTTGAAATCGTAAAGCTCCGTGAAAGCGCCGTACACACGCAGTTTAAGCGCGGTAAAGACGTCGCACAGTCTCCGTACAAGCGCCTTGGATAACCAGGGCGTTCATTCGACGTTCCTTTTGCGCTTTCGCAGCGCTCCTGTTGCGTTGTAGGAGATGCTACTGAGTTGCTACGGCATCCTTACTGCGATGCTACTGCGCTCATTTTAGAACGCCGAGCGACGGTGTTTGTTTTGAGCATGTTCAAAATTTGCGCCGTTGGTCGGCGTTCTATGCGATGCCACTACGATGCTACGGCGATGCTGTTGCGATGTTTGCGATCTTACTGCGCTCACCTTGGCGTTCTGAATTTTCTTTGGACGCCGTGAGAACGCGGTCCTAGTGTGACAGGGGTTTTACTCACTTAAATCTTAACATAGCCAATATTGATAATGGAAAATTCCAAAAATTGGAGCTGGATTAAGTCCATTTAAGAAATTTAAGGGTGGCAGTGTGTAGCAGTGCAGAGACCGCAGGTACATCAAAACAAGTTGGTCATTGGCTCTATGACTTTCTGATTTTGTAAATGTTACACGCTCATACATTGTGTTGCTCTTTAAATGCAAAAGTGATCATTATGAGAAAGATCAAGTCAGTTTATTTTTGTGTCTGCCAGGCATGGTACAGTAAAGCCATTAGTGTTTAAAGTTGATGAATCAGGATCTCTTACCACTTCAACCGACGTGTAAGTTCAAATTCGACAAGTCTTTCACATGAGGAAAAACTATATCATGTTTATGGAAAGTTATTTGTTCCACTCAGCTGACCTCTCGTGCTTAAAATATTTAGATGTACTGACTTGGGGTTGTGTCTTCTAGGGTCTTTCTCCACTTATATAGCTGGAAATGTTCCTAGCAGCCATATGACCTTTTGTCATTAGTGTGAGTTGACACTCAGCCTCCAAAAAAATGTTACAATCAAAGTGTCTATAATTTATAACTTATAGCAATGAATAAAGTGCTTTGCCTCCAGAAAACTCACTAGTGATCTGAGTAGTGACTACATTAAGCAACCGTTCCTCGTGCTAAAATTACATTATAGACACATTTTGAAGTCATTTACCTTTCCCATACCTACATGTATTTCAGAATTGATGCTTTTGTATGCATTAGAGAATTCTGGGGAAATAAAAGTGCCTGAAAGGCAAACTACATGTAATTCATAAAATAAAAATTGCTATATTTAGATTAGAATTTATATTTTCCAGGAAATGCTGTAATGTGCAGAAACAGATATGTTTTCTCTACTCTGTATATCTAATTGAATTTCTTCCATGGAATATCACATTGCTAAAGTCACTTATTAGAAGATGGGAAATAAGGAAAATAATATCAAAATGGAATTTTACACATGGAAGTTATCTGTTTTCCTTTTGAACATTCTGTTTTAGATGCAGCTTAAGTAGTAAATATGTTGATATAATAAGTGTCCAAAGGTGATATGGGGATTTTCCAGCTGTATTGTCTCCCTCCATAGATTATTTTCAGTTAAGGGTTGGGGAACCAGGAAATTAAAGTGCACCATACTTTGAGTAACCTATCTGAATTGTTTTGGTACATGACTGAACTTTTGATAGCCCCTTAAGTTTATATAGATTATAGCATTGTTTTTCTGTATTTTGGTTCTCATTTGTGGCAGTGGTCTGTATGAAAATATGCTCTTTATCAGCAGATGCTAACAGCTCAGGATTTTAATGGAAATAACCATCTGCAGCTCAGCTTCCTTACCTGGGAATATTTTATTATATTTTTTTTTTGAAATATGACCCAATATCATTTATGAAATGGGCCAATAAATGATCTTGTGATATCAGAAATGGGCCAATAAGTTATCATGGGATAAAAATTGGACCAATGAATGGTCCTGTAATATTGGATATACAATGGGGTCAATATATAAAATGGTTCTGTAATATTGGATATAAAATGAGAACAATAAATGGTCGTGTAATATTGGATATAAAATGGGGACAATAAATGGTCATGTAATATTGGATATAAAATGGGGACAATATATAAAATGGTTCTGTAATATTGGATATAAAATGGGGACAATAAAATGGTCCTGTAATATTGGATATAAAATGGGGACAATCAATGGTCCTGTAATATTGGATATAAAATGGGGACAATCAATGGTCCATGTAATATTGAATATAAAATGGGGACAATAAATGGTCATGTAATATTGGATATAAAATGGGGACAATAAATGGTCATGTAATATTGGATATAAAATGGGGACAATAAATGGTCATGTAATATTGGATATAAAATGGGGACAATAAATGGTCATGTAATATTGGATATAAAATGGGGACAATAAATGGTCATGTAATATTGAATATAAAATGGGGACAATAAATGGTCATGTAATATTGAATATAAAATGGGGACAATAAATGGTCGTGTTGTACAAAGTAAGGGGTTTTAAGGGATAGGTTTTACTGTATATGGCATAGATATTGGAAATGTTTGTGTCCTTATTGCAGTAGTTTGAAGACATCTTTAAGTCATTACAAGGTCTCCTAATTTTATGTTGGTTTATTTTAGAGATGAATTAGATCCATCCCTAGGTTTATTAACAGAAGAAAATTAAAAACAAAAAAGAAGAAAAAAAAATGAAATTAACTGAATAAGTAGGAGTTTGTGATTTACATTGTGAAGAGATATACGGCATTACAAAATGATTAAGAACAAAAATTTTCAAAGTTTCTTAGTACTTAGAATGTAAAATTCGAAATGAAATATTGCATAAAGTTATACATATGTGAATAATGTATGTTAGTTATATAATAGTTTGTTTTGTCCTTTAAGATTTGTAATATCATTTCATTCCATTTTCCAATGAGATAATTTGATAATTAAGTCAACAAATCATTATCTAAAGTTTTGAATTATTGTAAATTAACCCCCCTCCCCCCTAAAAAAAAAACCCCAAAAAAACAAAAAAAACAACAAACAAACAAACAAACAAATCAACCAATAAGCAGCATATCGTAAATTAAAGTCATATTGTCCTGACTTTAAAAGATAATTAAGGCTATAAAGTTTTTTATGGCCAGTCTGTTATATTTGCTCTGATTTGTAAAGAAGGATATTATTTCAAAACTTTCTACCGTTTGATAACTCTCAAAAAACCATTGATCAGGGGAAGGCTGTTTGTGTTTTGGACGAGGGTTCACAAAAAGGGTCCTGGTGTGATTATTGTGCTATTATTGTTATTTTACAATGGGTATTGTCACACACAGCTGGGTTACAAAGTGTCAGAAGTCTGATTAATTTGAAACATGCGGAAGGTGAACAATTGGTATTTTTTGTCGGCAAAACTCGCACTTGAGAATAAAAAAGCAGAGCCTAATTGGTGGAAATTTTCTTTTTTAATGCAATTTTTTAAAGTGTGTCATATTTTTATTTTATGGTCATTTTGTTCGATCCTTAACAAATTAATGAAAAAAATGTTTAGCCATATCTATAAGGAAAAGAAAATTCTCTATAAGAGTCTAAATTTTAATGTTTTAGTGCAGGATGAGAGGTGTAGGTTTGTTTAGAGGGAGGGCATGTGGGAGAAGCCATTTAATAGATATTGATTTACATGTACATATAAATGAAAATGATTCTGTATTATTTAATTATTTATCTGTTAATTTATATAAAATTAATAAAAAGTGACATTTCCTATTTTGTTATGGAACAGTCACAATTACTTCCTGATTACAATAATTGAAATTTATAACAGTGTTGTAAATGTTTATTTGAATATCGTGAGGTTTACAAACATAATATTCTCGATATGTTTAATAATTAAAGCATCATTGCAATGTTTCTCCTAGAAACCAATACTATAAAACCAATTGTATTTGTGGAAAATTTGATTTTTTTTTTTTAAGCATTGATAATTTCAAAGCGGAAGTTCTCTTGATTATTTATCAGCAAATTTAATTAATTTAGATTCAGTTATGTCAATTAATGTCAACAAGAAGACATAAACACTTCCATAAAATCCTGTTGACAAATATTAACAAATGATATAGAATTATTGCAGTCTGAGGAGCGAAAACTTATTTTATTTTTTGCCATATTAAACCAGAATATTGACATGTACATGTAATTAGTAGTGCCTGAGATTTATGTATGACTTAATGACTGTTTAACTTTCTTAAGGATTTACAGACGCAAATGTCTCTGAGCATGTATGCTAATTGCCATATTCGTAACATAAAATGACATCATCACAGAGGGAAAAATCTCTCATATGATAAATATATTAACTTAGAATTAAATTTTACGAAAACTGCCAATAGGAGTTAAGAGAGACTGGATTTCTTACTATATTACCTAACAAATATTCATTACTATATTACCTAACAAATATTCATTGATTTTTAACAATTCATTGATTTTGGGTTCCTAAATCTTAGCGTATAATGTGCTATTAATATTTTCTTAACCTGCTGGAATCAAAAGTGATTAACATTTGCCACCAGTATAAAGCCAGTTTTGGCCAGGCTCTATACTTTTAGCAGCCCATTTTATATACATATACAGTAGTATTTTTGTATTGAATTCACTTTAATTTCAAATGAACTGTTCCATATTCAAAGCCGGGCAAGTCCAGTATACAGATTCAGTAGGATATTAGGGTCTAAGGAACATTTGGTGCAGTACGGTTACGATATAAATAAAAGTTTGTCCTTCCTTCCATTTTTATGTCACAATAACTTAACATCTCTCAAAGCATCTTAAAAATTTATTGACCAATATCTTAGATACATGGTAAGGGCTTAAGATCAAGGTCGCTGAGGCTAAATATAGATTTGCCTACGTTTTTAACCAGGTTTTCAACGAAAACCGGGTTATTGTAATGCCGAAGTCGGCGGGCGGGCGGGCAGGCGGGCGGGCGGGCGGGCGTCAACTTTTGGTTTCCGCTCAATAACTTTAGTTTGCTTTGGCCTATTGACACAAAAACTTGGTGTGTAGGTAGCTTATATCAAGAGGCAGCTTGGGATTGCTACCCAGGTGTCTGTGATGTAGGTCAAGGTCACTGTTACTAAAAATAGAAATTCAGTTTCCGCTCAATAACTTGAGTTTGCTTTGGCCTATTGACACCAAACTTGGTGTATGGATAGGTAATATCAAGAGGCAGCTTGGGATTGCTACCCAGGTGTCTGTGATCAAGGTCAAGGTCACTGTTACTAAAAATAGAAATTCAGTTTCCGCTCAATAACTTGAGTTTGCTTTGGCCTATTCACACCAAACTTGGTGTATGGATAGCTTATATGAAGAGGCAGCTTGGGATTGTTATCCAGGTGTCTGTGATCAAGGTCAAGGTCACTGTTACTAAAAATAGAAATTCAGTTCCCGCTCAATAACTTGAGTTTCCTTTGGCCTATTGACACCAAACTTGGTGTATGGATAGCTTATATCAAGAGGCAGCTTGGGATTGCTACCCAGGTGTCTGTGATCAAGGTCAAGGTCACTGTTACTAAAAATAGAAATTCAGTTTCTGCTCAATATCTTAAGTTTGCTTTGGCCTATTGACACCAAACTTGGTGTATGGATAGCTTATATCAAGAGGCAGCTTGGGATTGCTACCCAGGTGTCTGTGATCTAGGTCAAGGTCACTGTTACTAAAAATAGAAATTCAGTTTCCACTCAATAACTTGAGTTTGCTTTGGCCTATTGACACCAAACTTGGTGTGTAGGTAGCTTATATCAAGAAGCAGCTTGGTATTGCTACCCAGGTGTCTGTGATCAAGGTCAAGGTCACTGTTACTAAAAATAGAAATTCAGTTTCCGCTCAATAACTTGAGTTTGCTTTGGTGTATTGACTCCAAACTTGGTGTATGGATAGCTTATATTTAGGCAGCTTGGGATTGCTACCCAGGTGTCTGTGATCTAGGTCAAGGTCACTGTTACTAAAAATAGAAATTCAGTTTCCACTCAATAACTTGAGTTTGCTTTGGCCTATTGACGCCAAACTTGATGAATGGGTAGCTTATATCAAGAGGCAAATTGGGATTGCTACCCAGGTGTCTGTGATCAAGGTTAATGCATTTACTTTTCATGTTATAACTTGAGTTTGCTTTGACCTTTTGTCACCAAACTTGCTGAGTGGCAGCTTTGGATTGCCACTTAGATATCTGGGAGCAAGGTCAAGGTAATTTGCTTACAATAGAATATTCAATATCTACTCAATAACTTCAGTGCACTTTGACCTATTGATTTCTGTCACATCAAAACTTGGTCGTTGAAAACCTGGTTTTCGTCGCAATGCGGCGCTTCTTGTCCTTACAGTTAAACTGATCATTTTCAGCTTTGGCAAAGAAAAATCTGGGAGCAACAAACAGTATTATTGATGTTCTAAATGTTGCAGTACACATCACTTAACAGATTTTAGAGTAGAATTTGAAAAAAAAAAAAACACCATAATGCATCATAATGTAAGTTGTTTACAGGTTTTTTTACAATACAAGGAAACTCCTTTATCAATTCTATGATGACAATTTTAAATGTCAGAACATACTCCTGGTTGTAAATGAGTCCTGAGAGAGTATCTTGAAATATTGTATACTGACATTATTGCTATTCATTGAGGAATCGGTGACATTTTACTCTCTGCTTTGTAGGGCAATGACAAATTGTTGTTTGTTAAAAATGGCCATTCATGAGAAAAGTGATTGCAGTATGTTTGTTTTTGGTATTACTTGTCTGTTTTGGAGAGTTTTATGTGCTTTTTGTTTGTTTTTTAGGGTTAAAAGGGCTAGTTTATTAATATATTCCATCAGGTAACACTGGACAGTAACAAGTGTTCCTGGGATCTGTACTTGGTTGTACTATTTTCACATGTTACTGCCAACTTCTCTTCATTGTCACAAGTAACTGCTTACTTCTCCCAATAGTCACAGGTAATTGCCAACTTCTCAAAATCACCAGTAACTGCCAACTTCTCCTCATATTCACAACTTATTGCAAATTTGTCCTCATAGTCACTTGTAATTGCCAACTTCTTTCCATAGTCACAAGTAATTGCCAATTTCTCATTGTAACATGTAATTGCCAACTTCTCATTGTCACAGAAAACTTCTCATCATTATAGTCACACGTTAATGCCAACTTCTCCTCATTGTCACAAATAATTGCCAACTTCTCCTCATTGTCACAGGTAATTGCCAACTTCTCCTCAAAGTCACAGGTAATTGCCAACTTCTTTCAATAGTCACAATTACTTGCTGACTTCTCATTGTTACAAGTAATTGCCAACTTCTCCTCATAGTCACAAGTAATTGCCAAGTTCTTCTCATTAATCATTGAAACAGCTGTAGAGAATAAATAGCATTAAGCATATTTTTATGTAAAAAAGCAGGGAAACATATGTGCCTTAACCTTCACACATATCTGAGGGTGGTAGACTAAATGAGCTTATAGGATGGGGCTGGATATTTTTAGGCTTAATGAAGTGAAAGGTCATTATTTCATAGTCAGATTTGCTTAAAGAACATTAACAGAATCAAATGAAAAGTGAAAACTTAACATTTATTTTCCATAGGAGAAACATTAATCTGCTTGCTTAGCTCCATATGGAGAGCATTGGCTTTGTAATTCAGGGTAATTACTGGTTTGATCCTCATGCATGACAGATGATCACGTACATAGAGTCTGATGGTTATTTGTCTCTCAAAATTGTGGGATTAGAGGTTGGTCTCTTGTGGGGAATTGGTAATTACTGTTTAGTTATCTAGGGAAGCCAGTTGATCCACCACTGAGATATAAACAAATTTGTGTTAACATTAGCATAAAAAATAGGCAAACAAACAAACATGTTTTTCATGATACTAGTAACATATTCTCCTGTAATCACTTTCATGTCTCAGCGTTGTATATTAAGAATGTTCCATGTTTAAAGGCACAATATGCTTCAGACATGGATAAATTTTTACTTCTTTAAAATGACCTAATTTGAGTTCTATAACATTTTAATTATAATTTTACAGCAGGGTAGATGCTTGTTACCTTAAAAAAGTAGCATTAAAATTATTTGTCATACAAGTACATTGTAGCAAGATGTTAACATTGTAGTATTTTGACTTCCATACAAAATACAATGTACTTAATAAGTTGTGAAAAAATGAAGAAGAAAAAATGGTTCAGGTAATTGGCCAGTGATTAACTTTCTAGAAACTGTGAAAGTACACCAGAAATAAAAAAGCTTTTGAGAAATGAAAATGAAAGCATTTCTGGGGCTTAATAGGCCTTAAAGTTTTGCATGTAGTTCTTTCTTCACAACAATTGAAGGTTTTCATTTGAAAATTCACCCATATTTCAGAATTAAAATAATACAAACAGCACTTACCAAGACCAATAACTCTAGCATGGAATTTGACAGAATGTTACTTTTTTGGAAGATTTCAGATGCAAATAGTTGCTGGAAAGTCATCTGGCAGACTTATGATAAATAACCAGAAAAAACACAACATACTATACAGAAAGGTTGACAAATTTCAAAGGGAATTATGTGGGTGCACCTCTGTAATGAGGCAGATTATGTTGCAAGTACTTGTAAAATGTCATTGGTGTCGATCATTTGTTAAGTATTGAGCAGTTATTTTGTACTCAGCTGTGCAGAATGTACCAATCACCTACATGTTTGATCATGATTAAGTTACGGTTTTTGTGCTGTGTATGTGACATTGTGCATATTTTACCCAATATTGCTTTTATTCCATGTAATACGTGTTATACAATCACTATATGAGTGCAAATATTTATCTCCCTATGAAATGATAAAAGGTGATATTAATAAATAATTTTATCAGATCAGTTCAGACAGTCAGGGGGTGTGCATAATAATATTTTTTATTGTTATGGAAAGATTGATTCAACCTTGAGTAACAACTATAGCAGTTACAGTAGACTCTTCGTGCTGTCTGACAGATTCTAGTCTCAGTTCATATTGAAATTCAGTACAATTTAGCTATAAGATCTGTTTCAAATATTTAAGGCAACCAGCTCTATTGCACCATTTAAAAATAATTGTTTACATGTTGTGTTTCATTTAATGCCATTTCTATGGTTATTTCAAGCATACATCACACTTATTATTCTTAATTCTTTACCAGAATTTAAAGATTGTAATGTGTAAGTATAAACAAAGAACATTGCTTTATAATATGTGCTCTTACCTGTTAAGTTTAACTAAGCAAACTGACCACTAGCAGTGGAAAAATGCTCCATGTAATAAAATTGTTGTTAATGTTTTTTGTAATGTTCCAAATATTGCAAATGGCAAATATCCAACTATAATGATGATAAGATGAAGTTAATGTTGAACTTCAAGATGATGATAATAATGAAGTGTTGATGATGTTGATGTGGAATTTTATCATGATGATGTAATTGAACTTGATGATGATAATGATGATACATGATGTTATGTTGAACTTGATGTTGATGATGATGGAGTATGTTGTTTTTGATGATGATATTGATGTTGACAATGAAGTCATTTAACTTGATGATGATGATGATGATGATATGTTGATGATGATGATGATAGTGAACTTGATGATGATGATGATGATAATGATGATGATAGTGAACTTGATGATGATGATGATGATAATGATGATGATGATAATACATAATATAATGTTGAATGGTGGTGATGAAAATGATGAGGATGAATCATATTCTCTATGCTTATTCAAGGTCATCACAAACCTTACAAAAACCTTGATTTACTAACATACAATAATAAACATAAAACAACTTGTATAATTATATTAATTTTGGTATAATTATATCATAAATACATTATATGCATAATATATTATATTGCTCTGTCTGAAATATTTATGCATTTCCATTTACAAACCAGGCGAAAGTTGTTTTATTTATTGTAAGTGTGTGGTCTCCACTTGCTTTGTTACTGTTGCCAGTGTGCTTCTGAAGGTTTCTAGAAAATTTGTTAAATCTGATACCTTGTGGTTTGGATAATCACATTTTCGGCAGAATTCCCCATTTAATAAGGCCATAAATCAAGAATAATGGATATATTTTAGACATCAAGGTGTCACTGGTGTTTATTGTAGGATTTTGGTCAGCGGATAAAGCAATGTATGGCTAATGAATTATTTATCGGAGATAAGATATTTTTATGAGAAATTTGGGCTTTTATATAAATGACCTGGTTTTATTGAGGATAGGATAGTTAAGGGTGAATCATTCTAAATCTTTCTGTAAAGGTGCTACATTGACTTATGACTCAGTTACTTATTGTAAAAGTTTGGTCTGCCTTACTATTGAATGATTTAAAAGTATTAAAGGCATTAAAAGTTTAATTGCTTTTGGAAAATCATTTTTGTACAGCAGTAAAAGATGGAGCCAGTTATAGTATATAATTATTATTAAAAGATTAATACACGCATTTAAAAAACAACAACAACAAATAATTTGAAGTTCTTTCGTACACTTCTACTGTTCTGTACAGAGATGTTTACTGTTTGTGTGTTCAAAGCAGTAGAATCTAGAAGCAAGTTTTATTTTCATTTTTTTCGGAATGAATTTGTCGTATTATTTCTTCAAATTTCAATAGTAACAAAAATGTGTTTGTACTAAATACAATGTACGCTTAATAAAGCCATTCGTGCTGACAACCTACTTTCACTTTTACAGTTAACTGTTTGATGACGTAAAATATGACGTCATTGTTTCAGTTTGTGCACGTGCACATGTTATGCAGGCTGATAACTAGTTCTCGGCCCCGGGCCGAAAACTCATAATAGGTCACGTGACACTCATAATTAGTTGAAATCATAGGCAATTTTGTTACTATATATAGTAACAAGTGTATTAATGATATATAATTGCCGGAGTATTACAGAGCTTTATTTATAGTGCCCCAGCAGACGGTGAAATTGCTAGAAACTGCAAAATTTATTTCCAGTTACCTTTGCCAATCATGATTTATTTAAAGATACTTTAAAATCACACAGTCTAACAGTCTTACCACCCTAAATATATTAAATGGAATTGCCCAATGTTTTCCAAGCGAGACAAAACTATTCATCATTTTAGGGAAAATTCAAAGTACAAATGAACTTAACTTTCAGACCCAGTGCACGGTTACTGTGCATATCATTGTGATTGTTATCTAAGGACGTGTTATAAAATTATCATCAAATCTCCATTCAAAGAAGCACTTGACATGCTCTTTGATATCGAAGACAACATGCCTTAATTCAGATTTATTCACACGATCACATTTTTTTGTCAAAGCTTGTTGAGATAGTTTACTTAAACCAATAGTTAAGGTATGCTTTTATGTATGTAAATTGTGTTTATTATATTAATTAATTAATTAACAAACAAAACAAAACTAAGTTGTTATTTAATTTAACGGGTGAAATATCATTAAATTGTAATTTTGTCTAATTTGGATCTAAATGAATTACTTGTCTGTAACAGACAACGAAATTCTACTGAAGTTGTTTTGAGAATGTAAAGGTTTGTTCATACAATTTTATAATCTAGTAGTATTTTTAATTTACTCTATGGAGTCATAAAGTTAGGAGAAATTTTTACATTTGGAGCAATATTTTCCATTAATTTCTTGTGGATGTTTTCAATGTATTTTTGGTAAGGAATGTGAGGGACTCAAAGAAGGGTTGAATATTGTTAAATGTGGCTTAATCCATTATAAGGTTCCCTTTGACTGCAGTATGTTTTATTTTTCCCTTTTTCCACAGAAAAGTAAATTACAGAAATAATTCAAAAGTATAATGTAATAAAATCAGGACATCTTTGATCCTACTTTCTCTTTTCCTTTGTTAAATATCCATTCAGAACCAGAGTAATATCATCATGCATGTAATAGATTGGTACATACGTTATAATAAAGTTACTTTTAGGCTTTTCCAGTCCGTATTTTTAATGTCAAGGACACATTTTAAGACAGGGTGATAGGAATTCAATTTTTATCAGTTTGTAAGTTACAATGTATGATATATATTAGGAAGGAGAAAAATTATTGAAGTTATGAAAATGCACCTGTGTCTCAAGGAGTCAATATGATACTTGCCTTGTTTTTCCTGTAACTGAAGCTTTATAGCATTAATGTCAAATGTCAGTCTATATAGGGAAGCAATATTGGTATCTGGAAATGTCAAATGTTACACAATTCCTGAAGGCGTTACCTGATCAAGATGCGATTTCAAGGAGAAAATTTTCATTAAATGTATGGTGTGCAATGTAAACTAAAAATTAATCCCACTCATAATTTCCTGATTTAAACAAAATTGTAGAAAAAGACTTTTAGTCTTAAACCTTTAACCAGTGGTTTACACAATTTGGTAAATGGACTTGTCCAGCTTCCATTCCTAAAATTGTCCATTATCAATATGAAAATTTGGTCAGGACTGTCCGACAACAGTATAGGGTTTGTCAAACTGCATAGATGTGCACTGTACAGGCTGGCCTGGCCTACTGGTGGCAAAGGCTAATTTATCACTTTTGGTTCCATGGCAGTAGGTTAAGAATTGAAGGAAAGATGTTTAAATTTAAATTCCTTGAAAGCAATTGTTGAATGCTTGAAATCATTCTTTAACTCTCACTTCACATAGCATCAGAATATTTTTGCTAGAAAATCTTAATTCTGTAACCCTTTTCACAACTTTTAGATTGGTCCAAATTAAATGATGGGTTAAAGTTATATGGTATATAAGAAATAAATTGCAAATTGCAAAGAAATACATTTAATACCAAGATTTAAACAAATTTGAACATTTCATATTCATTGTTTATTGGTTTTCTGTTTGTTTTAATTTATAGGATGGTTTTACTTATTAGCATATTTTTGCCAAAAAATATGAAAATTCAAAATCGGTGCCTCTAAATATTTGAAATGTTAAGTAACTAAACTGTGAGTAAATTTTAATTTTTTCCAATTCTAACCTTTAAGAGTTAATTATACTTTTCTTGATGAAATGTGATTATGTAGACTTTTATTCATCTGCATTTTAGCATATTGATTTGCTATATAAATATTATACTTGCAAATATTGAAAAAGTCCTTGAATTTGAGAATGTTTTGTACTTTAAGATGACAGATTCAACCTTGGTGTGCAAAACTGTTTCAGCTGTTACTTTCATAATAATAGTCTCTCCCTGAACCTGATGACTACCCAGTATCTTAAGTGGACTTGTCCATTTTTGGAACTGTCCATTATCAGTTTTAAAAATATTTAAAAATGAAAAAAAGAAAAATGTTGACATCCAACTGTATATAGAGTTTGGCCAGACTGCCTGCATGCAGGGCTTATATATACTGGTGGCATCAAAGACTTATAAATTTCAGGTCTATCAGGGTAATTAGGGATAAAGAGTTTGGAAAGGGTAACAGTTTCTAGATTGGTATTACATATAGATGACAATTGTTGTACAAGTAATAATATTGATTTGCCGAGGATGAAAGTTATATTGTGGAAATTGGTTTGACATTTAACAAACTCGTGATTTGAAACAAATTATGCTGCGAGTAAAATCCTGCTGCCTTTAATGTTTGATGGTTATGATGGTAAAGTTTTTACGGACAAAGTATAATAAACATTGTCTTCTGGAATAATGATTTCTCCCGGCAGAAAATTTTTTAACCTCGAAGTATGGTTTTAACGAGACATTAAATACATAATTAAGCAAGTTTCTGAGATATATGGCGATGTGGTCTGCAATAATTACATGCCAATGCGATTAAAAAAATGTTGTTGAGTATTTTTGTATTTTTGAAATGTGATTTATGCCTAATTATTTAGCAAGTCGGTTAATAACATTTTCTTGGTAAAATATTTATGTCAGGGTTAGATTATAAACTGTGAATATATCTAATATGCTTATTTTACTTTTATGATTTATTTAGCTGAAAGTAAACTAAACATTGCGAATTCTTTGAAGGTTACACAGGCAGGTGTAATCTGCATTAAATCCACAGAAAACTCATGGAGTACACAATTGAAGAATATCTAACGAAATATTTTTGTAAAATTTATCAACAGTAAAATTATTACTTCCACAGTCTAATTATAATGGTTGATTTTCGAAGAGATATAACACAGTAAGTCTCTGTTATTTATCATGCATCAGAATTTTGTATGTAATCAGTATAAAATGTTCCAGAACAAAATATTATACTGTTGTTATAAGTAGAGTTTTAACCATTTATCAATGATTTTGTGCATTGAGGACTATGTATGTGAAATACACTCAGAAATTTTCAAATTTAGGCATTCTCATTAGCAAAAAAGTTTGACAAAGACTAAATAAATTGTTATCAAGAGATCAGGTTTTGTATTGCTGAAATGAGGAAGTAAAGATAAATAGTTGATCACATGGTGGAAGGGAGATAAATCTGCTCTGACTCTTTTTATGCTTATGTGGTCAATAGTGTTCGTATACAGTATTAAAATAAAAAACTTAAGTTTCCTGTCTATGTAAAAAACTTTGCTGTTTTGTATCAAAGCTTCTGAAAGCTTGTTGTTAAGTTTGCTTTTGTCTATTTATAAATATATTAAGTGATAGAGAGGCTATTCTCCATCAATCAACACAAATAAGATGAAATGAAATCATATTTATCTTCACTTAGAATTGCTTTAAGTCAAATAAAAAAAAAACCATCTCTGACACTATGTAAGTGCTTTGGATGTAACCACAGAGAAGTAATAATTAAACCCCTTTCAGTACATTAGTTAGAATTTGTCTTTTTACTTAAAGGAATTCAAAGTTCCAAATTTAAATCCCATACATAGATCAACTGGGGCAGTTTAAAGGGAAAAAATGCAAAAGATAAGAAAGAAATATACCCAGAATTAAACTTAAAATTGATTTTAAATGTTATTCTTAGTAATGAGTAATTAAAAGCATTTGTTTTTCATTTTTGGTCAAAATAAGTTGCACAGTAAAATAATTATTCTGGAAAAAACAGAGTGATCTGAATTTTTACACTCAAGTTATTGGTCTAGATCTGCACCAAACGTTATGAAAATTTAGAAAGAAAATATATCCAGTCATGTCATGTGAGAAAACCTTAATGGAGTCCTTTTATTTGCCACAAGTAGTATTGCTACAGTTTTCCTGTAAGAAAGATTTTATCTTAAAGTGTACCAACTGCAGAATAGCCCTCTGTAGAAAAATACCCTCTGTATAACAATTGAATCAAATCTTTCCAAAGTAAGATTGCTGTAACACTGAATTTGATCTCTACAGTAACACCTCTCAACAACAACCAAAGACTTTGTCATCCAAAGGGAGTTGTTCTGTAGAAGTTGCTGTATTTTGTAATATAATTAATCATCATATAAATAACTTATTTTAAAGTAAGGGAAATGGTGCATAATTGAAATTCCTTGTTTATTTTCAGGCATGCTCTAGGTGATTGCAGACGGCCATTACAGGAGTCGGCCATATTGGTGGAGGAAATCACGCAGCAGCAAATGACAACTCTGGTGATTACATGTTCTATTTTTGTATTACCCTTTTATTAAAGCAACTTGTTTATTTTAACCCTTAACCTGCTGAATTACTTAAATGGACTTGCCCAGAGCTTCCATTTTTGGAACAGTTCATTATCAATTTTTGAGATATTGCTCTATACTTATGGCAAAGGCTAAATCATTTTCAGTTCCAGCAGGGTAATGGTTAAAAAATTCTAAAAAATAAAAAATTGTGAATGACTAAGAAAAAAGTAGACTTGTTATTAATTCTTTCACAAAAAAAGATAAGGTGAAACTTTTTTTTGTTGAAGAGAAACTAATGTGTAATGTTTTTGGTATTTGAAAAATTTGAAAGGTTTTCAACCAACTGAAGGTGTACATTTGTCAAAGGGAAGTAACTGCTTTTATATCTATGAATAAGTATTACAACATTGTATTATCAACTGATAAATATTGTATAACTGTTGTAATTCAAAGAACAATTAACTCTTAACTGACTGAATTTCTCAAATGGACTTGCCCAGTTTCCATTTTTGGAAAGATCCATTATCAATTTAGAAGATAAAAAAATTTAAAGTGCATGAACTTGCAGGCTTTTGACTATACTGGTGGAAAAGACTTACCACTTTTGATTCCATCAGGTTTAAATATTATGACAAACTATTGTTGTTTTGTAGTTGTATAAAGCATCAGATGTGGCCACTATGAGAGGTGCTAAACTGATTGGAGTTGAAGATATCCTGTTCTTGATGAGGAGAGATAAAGTATATATAAGCCGCATCACAACAAAACACTTACATAGTGTGTTTGCGACCAGCATGGATCCAGACCAGCCTGCGCAGTCTGATCAGGATCCATGCTGTTTGCTTACAAACCCTATAACAGGAAGAAAAACTGATAGCGAACAGCATGAATCCTGATCACACTGCGCGGATGTGCAGGCTGGTCTGGATCCATGCTGGTCGCAAACGCACTATGTTGGTTTTGTCGAGACGCGGCTCATATTATATATTACTTATTGTTGTTATATATTTAACATTCTCATCTACCTTAAATTTCATCATTTCATGTCAGAAAACCTCAGTGGATTCCCTTTGATAAAAAAAAGAAGTTAATTGTTGGAAGTAAGTCGATTTTATTAGCTAAAATTAAGTTCTATAGTACCCGAGGGATCAACCATTATCACCTTACCCAGCTTAATTTGTATAATGGACTTGCCCTGCATTGAATTTGGAATTGTCCATTGTTTTTTCAAGGGATTTTATATATGAAATGGCAAAAGAAATGGATCAGCCAGCAGTATACTAGTATCATCAGTGTGATTGTACTGGCTTTTGATTTGTTGTCATTGCAGCTAAAGCTAAAACAGTTAATCATCATTGAGAAAGGTTATTAAGTTTGGTTTTCTATTTATATATATTAATTTTGGAGCTAAAATTTCTCATTCTACGGTTATTATGTTCCTGAAAATATGATGAGAATATTCTTCTAAAGGGTTGTGCCTCAAAAAGTGTCAGACAGGTACATTATAGTATGAATTTCAATGTGGGACAATATACTGATCATTGAAATATGAATATTTTTGATTTTCCCAGGTAATCCGGAGGTACAAACAAACTTTTACACTTACAATTTCCATAAACAGTGTAACAGGTAGACAAATGTATTATACATGGATGTGCACCATGAATCAATAGTGCTAAAAGTTTGCTTTTATCAAGGATTTTTTTGATAGCATGATTTAATATAATGGTATGATTGATAATAAGTAATCTGATTTTACATGTATTTTGAATGATATTTTAGGTAAAATTGCGCCGTCTGCTACGGTATATGGATATGAAAGATATGAAGGCAGCAATTCATAGAAGTGCTAGTGTTGATGAAGAAGAGAGTGCAGAAAATGGTATCATATAAACTTGTGTATTTTATTACTTTGTCCTTATTTTATGATGTATTTATGACATCATCCTGTATTTATGACACCATTTCGTATTTATGACATCTTGTATTTATGACATCATAAAGTATTAATTTTATATTATTAAGTATTTATTGCTGCAGACTGTAAAATAATGTTGTAATAACATTAAAATTACTAAGAAGGAAAATTTTCATTTAGGAATGTGAATTCCTGACAAATTAAAGTTCAGACATTTACATTGCTTGTTACTCATGTTCAGTCTGAAATAACCCTAGAGAGTCTATTTAAAGTGAATAGGTGTATACTGGAATGTCTGTAATATGATAAGTAATTACATTGGCAGTATTTAGTGTCAGACATAACAACAAACCACAATATAAAAATATATGGATTTTGTTGACAAGTGTGAGAAACATATTCAGATATTTCATATATGTATATAGCAAATAATAATATGTTCTAGAACAAAAAAAAATATTATTCATCATAAAAGTGTTCATACTAAATCACTATAAGCTTTATCAATATTTCTTTTTCAAGCAATATTCCATCCCTTATATCCCATTGTAGACAAATACACTTTTACTTGTAAATATGTCTTATTTGGAAAAGAAAAAGGTTTGGAAATACTTTTTATTTCAGCAGATACAAAACCAGCACAGCCAACCACTGGAAAAAGGAGAAAAGTTTGTTATGAGTTTCTGTCTACGATAGATCAAACAGGTATGTGCCCAAAAATGATTAGTCTTTTTACAGTTTACAAAAGCTAATAATTTTAAAGCTATTGCCATTAAGCTTAAAAGGTCAGTGGTGGCCTAGTGGTTGGGGTGTGTGCCTCCCAACCTAGGGATCGTGGGTCCAACCCCTACTTGGGTCACGATAATGTTTCCGAAGTTGACACCAGTACTGTTTATTTCTAGGAAGCAGGCTTGAAAGTGGTTAATATTAGTTTCACAACCTAGCTGAAATAAATATTTAAAAATATCTATTTTAAGCTTAAGTTCTTCCCATTTGCACTTCTGTGTCTGCATAGTACTTTTGTATTGATTGCCTAAACAAGTTATTATCGCTGATATTTTATTTATGTTTATGCAATCAATATGTGTAAATCAGTCTGCAACTAAATTAAAGAACAACCCTAAAACTCAAAACGGAGAAATACAAATGAGCTGTGTCATGACAAAACCAACATAGTGCGTTTGCGACCAGCATGGATCCAGACCAGCCTGCGCATCAGCGCAGTCTGATCAGGATCCATGCTGTTCGCTTACAAACCCTATTACAAGTAGAGAACTGATAGCGAACAGCATGGATCCTGATCAGACTGTGCGGATGCGCAGGCCGGTCTGGATCCATGCTGGTCGCAAACCCATTATGTTTGTTTTGTCGTGACACGGCTCAAATGAAGCAGGACAAACATTACATTAAGCTGTTGGGTTATAGAGATCATAAGGTGGGCTAAGTGTCAGCCATGATGTGAATTATGATACTGAAAACAATTTTAATTATTTGTCATGATAGAATAATGATGTCATATCATGATGGTGTCAGAACATGAACCATCATGTTCTGACACCATCATGATATGACATCATTATTTGATAAACATGAAATTTTATGAATAACGTCATAACATGAATTATGATGACTAAACATGAATTTTGGTGTCATAACATGAGTTTTATCACTTGCAGCTATTCCAATTTTTTTTCTCACTGATGAAATAGTGCAATATTTCAAATTTCCAAATTCCAAATGAATTATTTTATTTTAAAATACCTGAATTAATAATTCAACATCATATTTACCTTTATTTTCAGGTGAGCTCCTTGATTTGTTTGAGGATGAGGCACAAGATGATGTGAAGTATGAAAGATTATTGGTAAAAATATATTTATTTTATTAGCATATTGTTCTAGAGATCTCTTTTACAGACTTCCTGAAAGTTAAAAAAAAGTGTCAGACATTTGGTCGGACAAACCATGAAAATCTGTCGGACCGAAACGAAAACTGTCAGACCGAATAAAATTGATCAAAATCAAAGGAAAACTTGTGTTTGTATTTCTAAGACACTTTTCGGTTTGAATTTTTTTGCCGAAAAATTCACACAGTCCTTACAGCGCATTTTCATCTCCTTCCTGTCATACCACAACGTTTCACAGTCCTGCTTCCATTTTTAGCTCGACTATTCGATAAGAATAAGTAGAGCTATTGTAGTCAACCGAGCGTCGGCGTCTGCGTCGGCATAACCACTTATGTAAAAGTTTTTGTAATAGTTTAAATATTTTCAAAGTCCATTGACATATGGCTTTGAAACTTTGCACACTTGTTCACCATCATGTCCCCAACCTGTAGATAGAAGGAGGTAACTCTATCAAGCATTTTGACAGAATTATGCCCCTTTTTTGACTTAGAATTTACGTTAAAGTTTTTGAAATAGCTCAAATATTTTCAAAGTTCATTGACATATGGCTTTGAAACTTTGCACACTTGTTCGACATCATGACCCCAACCTGTAGACAGGAGGAGGTAACTCTATCAAGCATTTTGACAGAATTATGCCCCTTTTTCGACTTAGAATTTACGTTAAAGGTTTTTGTAATACCTCAAATATTTTCAAAGTCCATTGACATATGGCTTTGAAACTTTGCACACTTGTTCACCATCATGACCCCAACATGTAGACAGGAGGAGGTAACTTTATAAAGCATTTTTACAGAATTATGCCCCTTTTTAGCTCGACTATTCGATAAGAATAAGTAGAGCTATTGCAGTCACCCGAGTGTCGGCGTCCGCGTCGGCGTCGGCGTAACCACTTATGTTAAAGTTTTTGTAATAGTTCAAATATTTTCAAAGTCCATTGACATATGGCTTTGAAACTTTGCACACTTGTTCAACATCATGACCCCAACCTGTAAACAGGAGGAGGTAACTGTATCAAGCATTTTGACAGAATTATGCCCCTTTTTCGACTTAGAATTTACATTAAAGTTTTTGTAATAGTTCAAATATTTTCAAAGTCCATTGACATATGGCTTTGAAACTTTGCACACTTGTTCACCATCATGACCACAACCTTTAGACAGAAGGAGGTAACTCTATCAAGCATTTTGACAGAATTATGCCCCTTTTTCGACTAAGAATTTACGTTAAAGTTTTTGTAATAGTTCAAATATTTTCAAAGTCCATAGACATATGGCTTTGAAACTTTGCACACTTGTTCACCATCATTACCCCAACCTGTAAACAGGAGGAGGTAACTGTATCAAGCATTTTGACAGAATTATGCCCCTTTTTCGACTTAGAATTTACGTTAAAGTTTTTGTAATAGTTCAAATATTTTCAAAGTCCATTGACATATGGCTTTGAAACTTTGCACACTTGTTCACCATCATGACCCCAACCTGTAAACAGGAGGAGGTAACTGTAACAAGCATTTTTTTTACTATCAAGCACTAAGAATAGTCGAGCGTTGCTGTCCTACCGACAGCTCTTGTTTGACTTAGAATTTACGTTAAAGTTTTTGTAATACCTCAAATATTTTCAAAGTCCATTGACATATGGCTTTGAAACTTTGCACACTTATTCACCATCATGACCCCAACCTGTAGACAGGAGGAGGTAACTCTATCAAGCATTTTGACAGAATTATGCCCCTTTTTCGACTTAGAATTTACATTAAAGTTTTTGTAATACCTCAAATATTTTCAAAATTCATTGACATAAGGCTTTGAAACATGTTGAAATTTTATGCTTTTCTTTGAGAGCATAATAGGATTCTCTCCAAGGCCTATAACTGTAATATGGATTTAAAGAAAAATTTTGCCTTTTTCTTAACTTAGAAAATTTTACCTTTTAATCAAGTTTTTTTACTATCAAGCACTAAGAATAGTCGAGCGTTGCTGTCCTACCGACAGCTCTTGTTCATTAAGTTTTGTCTCAGGTCTATTCTTTTCATCTTTTTACTGCTGTTCTGCTGATGTAGATTTTCCTTTTTTGCCAGGTTTGACACATTTAGCGATGCCATTTTGTATACATGCGACTTGGATTAAAGCCTGACTGTCAGACCGATCCGAAATAAAAAATCGTCAGACGTAATCAAAATTTATCGGACATGTCCAACACATTTCGGGAAGTCTGCTTTTAAAGATCTGATAGAGATAAATTTGCTTGATCTCTAGTGTAATGATGGTGGTGGTAATCTTTCTGTGGGATTCATTTTGATATTATGACATATTATTGATTTAATTTAAAAGAGAAGTAGCTATCCAGTTAGTCTACATGTGGGTCTGTAGTTTGTGCCTGAAATAATGCATTGAGGGGCACATGAGGTACTCCTCCACCAGTAACTAAAGCTGGACAGTGGCAATATGACCTAGATAGTGCTGATGTGACTAAAATTCCAACAAAGAACAGACATAGAGAGAATTAATAACAATGCATATTATCATATAAATTGGTTGTTGTTTGCAAATAATTAATGTACAAAATGTATACAAGTTTTATATACTTTGTTAATAACTTTCTATTCACAGAGAGCAGACTTAACATCAAGATGTTTGGATCCAAAACAATACCTCGAGTTTTGTGAGGCTAGACAAGTTAATTTTGGTAATTTTTAGCTCGACTTTTCTATGAAAAGGGGAGCTATCCTACTCGCCCCGGCGTCGGCGTCGGCGTTGGCGTCACACCTTGGTTAAGTTTTTCGTACCACCCCACTTTATTTCAGAAGTATTACAAGTATGGCTTTGAAACTTACCATACTTGTTCACCATCATAACCTCCATCTACAGACAAGAGAACATAACTCTGTCAAGGTTTTTGACAGAATTATGGCCCTTTTTTGACTTAGAAAGTGTATTGAGCTTGGTTAAGTTTTTTGTACCACCTCACTTTATTTCAAAACCATTGGAGGTATTGCTTTGAAACTGACCATACTTGTTTACCATCACGACCTTCATCAACAGACAAGAGGACATAACTCTGTCAAGGTTTTTGACAGAATTATGCCCCTTTTTGACTTAGAAAATACATTGAATATGGGTAAAATCCACTTATTGCCTTAACCCTTTGAGATATTGCTTTGAAACTTTTAATGCTATTTCACATCATTACCCCCATCTGTACGCAAGAGAAGGTAACTCTGTCAAGGATTTGTTTTAAAAATTAAGGCCTTTTATCGACTTAGAATCTTGGTTAAGTTTTTAGTACCAGTCCACTTTTTGACTGAACTGTTTGAGATATTAATTTGAAAGTTGGAATACTTGTTTACAATCATGATTCCCAAACATGTCCAGGAGAAGGTAATTCTGTCAAAGATTTTATTTGAATTATGGCCCTTAACTGTCAATGTTTTGTATTATAGGCAAGCACTAAAAAACTTAAAAAATCTAAAAAAATTCATTCCTATCCACTTGTTCACTTTACCATAAATTATGTCATATAAACATTGCTGTAATATTCAAGGGTATCAAACAACTAGTTCACTTTAAAAATACAGAGATTCTTGTATTGCCTTTTACTGCAAAAACTTTTTTTATTGGCAAGCAATAAAAAAGTCGAGCGCGCTGTCTTACGGACAGCTCTTGTTAACCTATTTCATTATCTTTTAAGGTAGCCTAAACATGAGTAAGATTGTACTGCTTGGGAATGTTTAGCCATGGTTATGGCAACTTTTCTATAAGGACCAATCCATTTAGCTTATAAAAAATCATGGGTATACCTAAGAAAAATCTTAATAATAATATCAGCAGGGTTAAGCGTTAAAACAACAAAGAGACAATATATAAAGTTACAACATTATATTACAGGAAGGAAACACAAGTCACAGAGGTTTAGAGACTGGTTGCTGACTGGTGTAAATCTGGAGATCAAACCTAACCAGCATGCTATAGAACTTATAGGTTACCTGGCATATGAAACTGTCGCACAGGTATTACCAGTTATACTCCCTTCTCATTCCAATATAGTTCACATTTCTATCTAATTAAACAAAAGAAATGCTGTAAAATACTTAACCATGAGATATACATGTACCATGTTCTGAGGGAAAAGAGTGACAACAAAGTAGTCTCTCAGTGTTAACGATCACAGTGGCCACAGTAGCCGAGTGTTTAAGTTGGCTGAGTTTGAATCCCTAGCATCTCATCACTGTGGTATCAAATCCAGCCGGGAATTATAAGAAAGTTAACCAGCTAGATTATAGATGGGCAGTGGTTCTACTCAGATGCTAATTGACTGAAATAATGCACCAAGGGGTACCTGAGGTCTTCATATACCAGTGAAACTGGAAGGTGGCCAAATGACCCTTACACTGTTAGTTTGACTTAAAAGCCAACAACTAGAACTACAAAAATAATTAGCTTTATAATACATTTTAGTGCATATAGCTTGATCTAAAGAAGGTATTATTTAAATTACTACCAGTTTTACATCACATATTATGCATAGGTTATTGGTGTGGGACTAAGAAACCTAGGGATTTCCCCCCAGGACCCACTATACTTCCCAAATATCCTTTAACCCATTAAATATACATGTCAATACAAAAATGAAACAATTCTAACAAAACATATATTATTAATACTATAAACTTAGTTTTGTTAGAATTGTTTGATTTTGTATTGACGTGTATTTTAAATGGGTTGAAGGATATGTTTCCTTGCAGTGCTTTTTGTCACCAGTTGGTGAAGGGGCCTTTCCCTTAGATTTTAGGATACATAACACATTAATATTGCAAACGAGGACTGATAGACTTCATGTATTTTGAAGTTTAGGTGAAAACTACACAATTTAAAAGGCACATAATGCCTCAAAAGGGAATAAATATTTCCTTTGTAAAAAGGGCAAATTTGAGTTTTATAATGTTTAGTTAATGGATTAAGGGTATGTTAGATGCCTTTCACCTAAAAAAGTAGTGCTGAATATAAAATTATTCTTTGTAAAAGTAGCAAAATGTGCACAAAGTAGTATTCTGACTTCCATACAAAATACTAAATCACTATAGCTGTACGTATTGCCAAAAAGCAACAGAAGAAAAAGATGGCTAAGGTAATTGGCCAATGAGTAACTTTTTGGAAAATATAAGCGGGCATTAAAAATAAAAGGCTTTTGAAAAAATAAAAATTAAGCATTTCTGAAGCATAATATGCCTTTAACGAATTTTCAATGATGGAAGCAGACCTAAAATGCCCCCCCCCCCCCTGAGAAGTTAGATTTCATGTTAAAATTTGTTTAGTATGCATGGGAGGAAAAATATTAAAGAATTAAGTGCCATTCTTATAAAGCACAGTGGGTTAACATGATTCTGGATAGTGAAACTTACTGACTTTTAAAATGCCCATGTCATAATGACCTTGCTTATAAGTTTTTTTTATCGAAGTTATCATAAGATATGGGATTTGTATATGTTTGCTAAGATAAAGGTCACACAGGTTAAAGATAGAATTGATATGGGGAATTTTGTAGAAGCTTTAGATGGATGCTATAACTTAAATGTAAGAATATGTGTTCATAGTAAAGTTTGTTGATGACCAATAGCTAATTCACACCTTATCTTGGGTAAATCTTATAAATGTATTTAACTACATGTATCATTATTAACAAAAATGTTTGACATTTGAAGTAATATTAAAAACTTGCCTGTGATTTTCGTAGATAAATAGATCTAAATCATTGTTGTATTTAACAGACTTGAACCAGTTTGAGCTAGAATTTTCCAAGAAAAGTGGAATAGCTATTGTACTCACCCCTTTATGTTTTGCTATTATTACACTTTACAGTTTCACATGTCACCACGATGAATTTAGCCTCAAAGTTCTTAAATTGTGCTTTATAACATTATTTATTGTCAGTGGATCATATGGCATTGTAGATTTTAATTGAATTAAACACCAAGATGAACAATAAAAAGTTCCTGATAGAGGTTTTAGTTTCACATAATTGAACTTATCACATAAACCGCTGCGCAGGAGTGTAATAAAGCCATTTAAAACTATAAAAACGATATTACACTAGTGTAATAACACTTTGACATGACGTCATTTGCACTATATAGAAACATAGCGTTAAACTGCGCTAATGTTAGCGTTACACTATAAACACGCCATTGAAAAATAACTCATTTTAACAGTTTGCTGTCCTTATTTTAGTTATGTGATAAAAGAATATTATATTTGTGTAGATTCAATACTAAATTTATTGAACTTGTTGAATAAAACAATATTATGCTCGTCAGAAGCTCGCATAATATGATTTTATTCAACTTGTTCAATAAATTTAGTATTAAACTACACTCATTCAATATCCTCTATATTTCTATTTGAAATCTTACATGTGTTCACATCACAACAAAGATCCACAACTCTGACATGGATTTTTTACAGAATTGTCTCCCTTTGTAAACTTGAAAAATTCCTGCTTGGCATTTTAGCCCACCTGTCACAAAGTGACATGGTAAGCTTTTCTGATCGCTTTCCGTCCGGCGTCCGGCCTTCAGCGTCGGTCCGTAAACTTTTACTTTAAACAACATCTTCTCATAAACCACTAAGCCAATTTTATCCAAACTTCACAGGAATGTTCCTTTGGTTGTCAACTTTAAAAATTATTCAAAGTATTTAATTCCATGCAGAAATCTGGTTGCCATGGCAACCAAAAGAAAAAACTTTAAAATCTTCTTTTAAAAAACAAAAAAAGCTAGAGCTGAAATATTTGGCATGAAACATCATATAGTCAGTGTCTACCAAGTCTGTGCAAATTAAAGCCCTGGGGTCAAAATTAGCCCGGCTCCAGGGGGTCATTGATTTTCCTTATTTGTATAAAGTAAAAACCCAAATAGCTAGAGCTTAGATATTAAGCATGCAACATCTTCTAGTGGGTGTCTACCAAGTTTGTTCAAATAAAAGTCCTGAGGTCAAAATTGGCCCTGTCTCAGGGGGTCATTGTTTTTCCCATTATGTATATAGTAAAAACTTAAAAAATCTTCTTTTAAAAAACTCTAAGAGCTAAAGCTAAGATATTAAGCATGAAATATCTTCTAATGAGTGTCTACCAAGCCTGTTTAAATAAGAGCCCTGGGGTTAAAATTGGCCCCGCCCCAGGGGTCATTAATTTTCCTCATATGTGTATAGTTAAAACTTAAAAATCCTCTTTTAAAAAACCCAAAGAGCTAGTTAGGATACTAAGCATGAAATATCTTCTAGTGTTTGTCTACCAAGTTTGTTCAAATAAAAGCCCTGGGTTAAAAATTAGCCCTGGGGGAGGGGGGGGAAAGAGGGGGTCATTGTATTTCCCTGTATATGTATAGTAAAAACTTTAGAAATATTATTTTAAAAATCCTTAAGACCTAGAGCTTAGATATTTATCTTGAAGCATCTTCTAATGGGTGTCTACCAAGTTTGTTCAAATAGAAGCCTCTGGGTTAAAATTGGCCCTGCCAGGGGGGGGGGGGCTATATACATATGAGCGATTTCAGGGCCATCATGCATCATGGCCCTATTGTGATTTACTTATGTGGATTGTTAATGTCTGTGGATTTAGAATTTGTTATATGCCAAACAAATGAAGAAAGTAGCGTTTATTGTGAAATAATTTGTTATAAAAGTTTCAAAATGTAAACAGAGTGGTATTTTGTGATCTATACAATGTACTTAATTACTAAAACTAAAATAAACTATTAATGATCAGAAAACAAAAAAAATAAACAATGGTTCTTTAATGACCAATGAAACTCAAGATAAAAAGCTTTTGAGAAATGAAAATAATAGCATTTTGTGGCCTGTATATGCCTTTTAAAGATAGCATCCGAGAAAAACAAATTATTGATGTTCTTAAATGCCAACAAAGTAAAAACAAAGGAAGATTGCAATACAACAAATGAGTGTTCAGTTTTAGATAAAAGAAATATTAAAATGTCAAAATAAAAAATAATAATTATGTTGCACACATGATGATGGCATTTGTATTTGATGCATGGGATTGATGGTCTGTGCAGCAGTTTGAAGTTATAAATAATATTTTATTTTAAAATGGATTACAAAATGAAAGGAATTGTCCTTTTGATCTTGAATGTTTTCCTTCATCTGTCTTGTCTGAAACAATGTAGGGTTTAAAAAAAAACTTAAAGCTTTTCCTTTGAGCTATAAACAAAACTTTAATCACTAACTTCAAAGAGTTGGTATTAGAGAAAAAGGCGGATGCATTTGTATGAAGCTTGAATTATAATTAAAGATTTAATAAAGATTTTGAGGATTTGAGTTGATATTATACAGAATTCCAGTTTCTGTTTTTATTAATTAAAATTCTTTAAAATTAAAGTCTGCTAAATACAAGAATGATTTAAAATACAATTTCAACCTTTAGTATCAAAGTATTTGGAGTTGTGAAAATTTTACAGTACAATGTCTACAAAGCAATATTCTTTGTAAGGCAATGATTTTGGTTGTTACAGAGAGGTGGTACTCTAGAGAGTTTTAATTTATTGTACAGTTATTTGGCAAGAATTGATATGTGATATTGATATAAAGAGGTTATTGCTCTACAAAGTTTACACTGCAGTTAAATTTAGCTTTATTTGTGTTGTAGAGAAAATTAAGGAAACAACAATATTTTATTGGGGACCTTTTAAATGATAGCATATCATTCTTCTGGTATTACACAGGTTTATATGTTTCTTTTCTAATTTGATATTCACAGCTCTTTGTTTCTTATTTTTTATAGAGCCTTCTTTACACAATTCTATATGTTTCAATGGTACTTTTATCTACACATGTCAGATATAGAAGTTTCTGATTATCATTGTAACATATAGCATTTGCCAGTCTGCTTTCACGTCGGGTAAATGTTTTGTTATACCCTTGTTGCATGTAGTGGATCTTATGTCGTAAAGGTGCTATCCAGTAAATGGCTGAGTCATTGTATACATACACATTGTCATCTTTATCATATGCCAGCCCCTGTGGTGACCCACCTTCAAATTCAAATAATGTTTTCCCCATTTTCATGTTAAGTCCCCGAACTCTTCGCAGTTTCGCTTCTGAAACAACAATTTCTTCAAATTTCATAGTGGCGCATAGAAAAAACTCACAGGTAAAACAAGGTTCCCCAAGTTGATTGATATTTAAAGTTTTCAGCACTTTACCATTGGATTTAATGATTTGAACTTGAAACTCAATATCTTCTCTTTCCGGGTGAGAGTCAAGCCTCATACCAGCGGCTATGGTCAAGTTTTTATCATAGAGTGGACAAACCGCTGTAGAGAAACATTCACCGTCCGTATTAAATGCCACTCCTTTTGTGAGTTTTGCAACAGATGCACATCCTGGTGGTTCAAGTTTATATGTCTGGACGTCATTAAATTTCGGCCATTTTTTTGTTGGATCCTCCAACTCTTCTTGAGTAATCCGTCTGAATGATACTACAATATCGTAACCACGGGAACAGATTGAGCTTGGATGTAGAACCTTATAGTCGATATCACCAATGCACTCAAAATCTTCATTGTAAAGAGTAAGGTTCTTCTCCCGTATAGTAACGATGTAATCATCGACACTTATACAACCGTAGATGTTTCTTTCAAACCCAGGTACCGATTCAATTTTTATGTCTTTATCTTCCAAAGTTGCCACTGGTAATGCCTGTAAGTAAAAAATACAGTTGAATACTTGTTATATCCCATAGAACATATCATTGTTCAGGCCTCGACACTAACTTTTTTAGCAGGTGGTTAGCCGGACCACTAGATTTGAAATTAAGGTGGTCCTTCCAGGAGTCAGGTGGTCAATTATTATTATGTCATTTTACTGCAAAATTAGAAAAAAATATGTTTAAAATTGATGACAAAGATGTATCATTAACCTTAAGAAAACAGATATTTTAGATATATATTTTTATCTAATCAGAAATAAAGGAGAGCAAGTTAGTAGGTATTTTATCATAAAGTTATTTTTTTTTTATATGTCATTCAAAAATACACAACAGGGCTCTTATTTATGTTTACTTTTATATTGAAGTGATTTCTCTCACAACTCAAGTTAGGGAATAGTGAAACAATTTGTGTCTGTAATTTTCTTATTCAATTTGTTATTCATAAATTCATTGCTGATATGTGGTACGACTTTAATTATGATAATTACATGTATCTTTTATAGATTATCATTTTTAATAAAACTTATAAATTATCTTAAAACAAGGAAATAGCTAGAGGATAAAAAAATAATACTAATGTTATATATAACTATAGTTTAGCTTATTTTTCTCACAGATGTATAATACCGAATTTTTACCTCCCTGTTGCTTGTTGGTTGATATTTATTTTTAACATGAGTATTTTTAACCTTTTAAAGTAATGTTAACTTTAGAGGAAATTGATCTCTATCTTTAAACAGTTAAAATAAAGATAAGTAGCAAAGAATTACTAGATGTATTTTTCCAGTTCCTTTTGTTTGCTGCCATTATTTAAGTATATGAAATTTTAAGTTTATCTTATATCCCATACAATATCATAATTACCATCGTCGGATGCCCACGGTTAATTAACATGTAATATAACATAAATGTTACTGGTTCCACCGTAGGTATCCGACGATGCATAATTATTAGCATCATTTGAATGAATTTTGTACCTTAATTGATATCACAAAGTCTAAACTCTTTTAACTTGCATAAACCAAATTTTAGCGACTTAAAATGAACGTTATTGACTTAAGAACTTCTTTAACTAATCAGATAATTAATGAACCATATACTTGACATCGGACAAATGATTTTAAAGAAAATGTTTATAACATGTTTTTGACCAAATCACCATTCTCCCAAATGAGTCTGCACCAACCAGAAAATTCAAGTGGTCCGACGGACCAGCGGCTTTTAAAATTAGGTGGTCCTTGCAAAAATCTGGTGGTCTCGGACCAACGGACCACCGCTAATGTCGAGGCCTGTTGTTAATATTATTGCAGATTTCATGAAACACCCTTTATATTTAACAAATCTAGTTGTTTTACACAAAGATGCTGTGATAACTAAAATGTTTATTTCAGTAATCTTGATACAGGTGGCATTGGAGCAATGAAAGCAAAAAAAAATGGAAGCAAATTATAAGTAAAGATCACAGATACTGTAATTCGAGCTTTTAAGTGGTTTTATGGTGATCTGTCTCAGATCATTGTTTTCACTTTGTTACTCCATGCTACAGAGCAAAGGTAGTAGAGCATCAGTTAGGGTATGATATTTATGAACATGTGATTTGTGATTTTCAAATCTATTACAATTCTCTACTCTATCATATTAATATTTGACAAAAGTAGTCACGGAAACCAAATAGAGACTTATTGTATACATACGGAAAGTAAATACTTTTATTACAAAGGCCTGAAAACGCATTAGTTAAAACTTAATTTATGAAATTTAGTTTCTAAGAATTAAGTTCTCTCTAATTTATAATGGACATCGCATCAATTTCCGTAGGGAAATATTGAATGTGAAAAGCATTTTTCTTACCTGTTTTACAAGGACATTGTTAGTAAGAGATTCATACTGAGGTCGTTGTTTAGGAAGTTGTTTCCCTGTTGCTACACGATGACTGCGTGTGTGTGTAGATACACAGTTGTTACACAGATACACGCTACATTGTCCGCACCAACCTTTGGCGGGTTTATGCTGGTTAACACATGGGTCGCATATTGGGTCATTAAGACTTTCCTCAGAAGCAAATGGTGTCACTTTAGGCTTTGATTCTCCACTTCCCATATTTGATGTCTTAGTTCACTTTTTTACTCAGTTGAGGTGTTCACTCCTTTTTAAGTATAAAGGTGTTCACTCCTAACACAGTATTACTGTGAACTGACCCAGTATTTTAGTGTTCACTTCTTACTCAACATTACACAATGTTAACTCCTCACTCAGTGTAAACATGTTTGTTTGTTCAGGTAAGATGGTGTTAGAATATCACTTTTTACACAGTATTAGATACGTTCAGTCCCGACTTTATTAAAATGTTCACTCCTGACTTTATTAAAATGTTCACTCCTGACTTTATTAAAATGTTTACTCCTGACTTTATTTAAATGTTTACTCCCAACTTATTATTTCAATGGACCATATATTTCAGTATTTAAAAACAAAACAAAAAAAACACTTCTTTATCTTAGTTACATTGTTCTAAAGTCTTAGAATTTTTGTTATAAAAAGAGTATTTTTGGTAAACTCATACAAAGTCTACATGTATGTCTACTTAAGTGTTCTGTTATTTTAATTTAAATTTTTTTATTTAAATTGTCATAAACTTGATTTTTAACATATTATTCCTTTGTAAACCTATTAAATTCCTATTAATTTTCCCGTCTTAACTTCATATTATACAATGTTATATTTGTAGTGAAAATATATTTTACAGCATATCTAAGAGTTTATAATGGAATCATTCAAGCTTCATTAGCCTAAAATAGATAAGGTCATTCAATAAGTTGTTTGATTATTGATTACTACAAGATAGGTCAGGTTTCACGGACACACTTTAAATTGAAAGTCTTCTTAATAAGGTGGTTACGTTTATTTATTTGTAAGTCAGTGGTACTTAAGACGACTTCTTTGTACTGTTTAGAGGTAAATGATAAAATGTTTAAATATAAAATATGCTGTATACAAACAGGGACCTTTAAATACATGCTTCATATGCATGTATATAAACCCTGTCTAAAACTTTTCGGTTTAACTTGACTATTGGAAGGATAGTTCCCATTTGCCTGAAGTGTCTATGTTCACACCTGTGTGAAATAGAGGATATTAAATGAGTGTAGTTTAATACTTAATTTATTGAACGAGTTGAATAAGATCATATTATGCGAGCCTCTGACGAGCATAATATTGTTTTATTCAACGAGTTCAATAAATTTAGTATTGAATCTACACAAATATAATATTCTTTTTATCACATATATAAAATAAGAACAGTAAACTGTTAAAATGAGTAATTTTTCAATGGCGTGTTTATAGAGTAACTCTAACATTAGCGCAGTTTAACGCTATGTTTCTATATAGCGCAAATGACGTCACGTCAGTGTTAACTTGAAACTTGTTATTACACTAGTGTAATATCGTTTTTATTACATGGCTTTATTACACTCCTGCGCCACAGTTAATGTGATAAATAGAGGATATTGAATGAGTGTAAGTTCAATACTGAATTTATTGCATGAGTTGAATAAAATTATATTATGCGAGCCTCTGGCGAGCATAATATTATTTTATTCAACGAGTGCAATAAATTCAGTGATGAATTTACACGAATTTAATATTCTATTTATCACATACCCAAATAAAGACCATTTAAAGTGAAATAAGAGTCATTTTACATTGACGCGCCTATAGTATAACGCTAGCATTTAGCGCGTCTTTACACTATATTTTGTATAACACTAATGACGTCACGTCAAAATATATGCACGGCCGTGCAATACAATATTTATGGAGTCGCAAAATCGACACGGGTGTGTGATAAATACTTTTATGACAATCACTTCCAGGTATGAACAAGAGAAGATGATACTTTCCAGGAATTAATTAATTTGATATGATTAAGCCCCTTATTTTCATTTTTTTAAAAACCTTTATTCCACAATCAAGAATTGAGAATAGTCTGGCACACTGTATACTAGAGTGCTCTTGTTCTAACTTCAGCTCATTTAATAAAGAACTAAGATCAAGACTGTTAGCATGACTTATGACAGACTTAAGATAATTAATTATGTAATGGTGGTTCATTACAATTAATAACATTTTATCAAGTTATTGAAAGTTATGTGTTAATTGAACATATTTTCAATTTCATGTAATGGTATTTAAATCACTTACATTGATTTTAGACCACGTTATCAATTCTTATTTTTACATAAACAGGGTGCATATAATGTATGTTTGTATCATGTTTCTTATGAATGTATTTTCAGATTGTTGATCTTTCACTGTTGGTGAAGCAGGATATGTTAGCGGATACAGTCGACCCCGTGACTAGAACATTACCCAGTATCAGCCATAATCTGAACCAGACGTCAGCTATGATATCAGTGATGGGACAGTCACAAACTAACCCTAACCTTACATCACCAACTACTGTAAGTTATATCACCAACTACTGTAAGTTTCATCATCAAGTACTGTAAGTTTCATCATAAAGTACATCATCATTACTGTAAGTTATTTTATCACCTACTGTAAGTTACGTCATCATCTATTGTATGTTACATCATCAACTAGGGCATCAATGGCCGAGTGGTTAAGGTCCTTGACTTCAAATCACTTGCCCCTCACCACTGTGGGTTTGAATCCTGACAAGGACTAAGGATTCTTTCATGAGGAAGCCATCCAGCTCACTTACTAAACATCATTGGTTCTACTTAGGTGACCGTTCATGCCTGAATTAATGCACGGAAATTACCTACTTTTGGTAAGCCGTTAAGAATTGTTGGAAAAGATTTTTTCATTTGTGCCTGTATTGTTTCAGAGTCCACCCACTACACCAATTGGCCAATCAGCAAGCTCTGCTGCTGGTAATCAGGCAACTGGGTCTAGCGGTGGAAAATCAAAACCAAAGAAGAAGAAAAGAGTATGTGTTTATATCTTCTATTTACTTCATCATTGTGTGAAGCAGTTTTCTATCAGATAATGTCAGTAACATGTCAATGACATTTTGTGAATAGCATTTACTTTCTGTTAACCCTTTTGCTAAATGTTTTAAATACACTTGTCTATCATTGCATTTGGACAAAACCTATTATCATATTAGGGAAAATTACAAAGTACTGACTGAATGTTGAACAGTTCAGACTATGAGCAGACTACCTAGATGTGCTAGCAGATTTTGGTCTGTACTGGCCGCATGACTATGTAAATTCACTTGCTAAGGTGTAGGCTAAGGGTTAAGATGAGTTTTACTGACCCAATTAAGGTGATATTGTGATCTACTGTTAGTTTTAATGAAAATGAAAGCCCCTTATTGCATCATTTCCTTTTATTTGAAATGTATGTCTTGTTGATAAGTACATAAACATAATAATAGAATTTTATGATTAATTTCAGTCTAATTTCCCGCACTCCCTGGAATCACCAGTAGTAAAAGCAATACAGCCTTCAGATATACTGGAGTCTATGAGGAGATACACGGCATTTGTTGGACCATTCGCATCACAACTGGTATATGACAGTTCAAGTATTTCTTTTCCAATGAAACATGAATTATTGTATAAGAGCTTGTTTAATGTGATGACTGTTTTTATCAGAGTTTTATCAATTTTCGTAATGTTGAGGTTGAACTGCTTTAATAATTTTAGTCTTTGAAAAATAGTGGTAAAATTTATTTTCTATAAAGTCTAAGTCAAATTTTTCAATAAGAAATGAATGATTACATATAATATGTACAAATATTTGCAGTACATATTTTACATATTCTTCGATGTTTGAAAATTGTTTTATAAGCATAATTATATACATATATATAATTTCACTTATGTGTGGTATACAACCTCAATTACAACATACAGGATCTTTAAATGGACTTGCCCGTCTTTCAATCTGGATCAAACCATTCTTGGTATATAGGGAAAATTTCAATATAAGTACTGACTGAATAGCAAACAGTGCAGACCATGATCAGATAGCATGGATGTGGCAGCTGATCTTGCTCTGTACAAGTCAGTCACTGCCATCAGGCTTACAGTTAAATATATGACTAGTATTGATTTTATATTAATAGAATCTTTACTTTATTTTCAGAAATACAATTCACAATTGTCACCAAAGCTGATAACCCTCAGTTGCTGAATGGAGGTCATGACTATGAAACTAGATATTTTCCAATGTTTATCACTGAAATTTGGTCTACTTCCATAGTGTTACTTTAAAATTTGATGCAGTTAGCAACAGTATTTTAAATACATTGCAAGGAAGATGGTCTGTGGTTCCATCAAATAATGGCAAGAAAGTAAACAGTGGGTAAATGCATCTACTTCCTGTGCTAGCAAGAAATGTAAAGTTGCAAAAATTCAAATCACCAGTGAGGAAAACATATTAGTATATTTCCTTTATATCGTACTGATTTGAATAATTTAGTAGCACATGTCTGTGCTCAGAAATAACCATAAATATAGGCAATCTTTATAGAGTATCTATAAAGAAAATTGCAAATCATTAGTGATGAAAACGGCAAGGTACTTCCTGTACTTGAAGAAATGTTAAATTAAAGAATACAACCTTGAAGAGTCCTATGTGAGAAAAACTGTAATGTACATTGTAACATTTAATACCACATGTGTTCAGACAATAAGTTGCAAATGCAGACAACATTCTCTATATACATGTATGTTATTTTGTTCAATGTCTGGCATTGATTTTTTACTGCAGACAATATTGAAACAATAGATCATTGCCATGTAATTGTCTTGCTATAATACAAAGATAGTGTTTTATCTGTTTGAGCAATAATATATATATATATATATATATATATATATATATATATATATATATATATATATATATATATATATATATATATAAACAGTATTTCAGCATACTTTGTATTGAAGAAATTACAAATATAAATTTTGTACATTAGAATTCAACTATGAGGTAACTGAATAACGTCATACTTAATATTACCATGAGGAAGATGATTATAACCATGAGTTAACTGATGACACCATAAGTTAACAGAATATTACTGTGAGATGATCAGATGAAGATTGCTGTTATTGGAGTTTGAATATGGCTACACAGATAATGATGAATATAATTTTGTTAAGTTTTGATATGCTAACATATTGAAACTATTTTTTCATAAAACAAATTGTAAATAAAATTAGCTGTTAATAAAAAGAAATTTCTCTTTAAATTTACCCATTCATATCTTAAACAGTCTTTGTTTACAGGCACCTTCAACCTTACTGTAAGATATAGATTTCTTTTCTTCAGACATTGAGAACTTTAAATTCATGTAAACTTGACTCTGTTAGTGTATGGGGTTCAATAAAGATATCTCAGTGTATTATTTCTTAGTAGAACCACTGAGCTAGGTTGTTACTTCACATGATCACTAAAAGTATAAATTTTCCAGAGTGAGATATGACATTGTTGAAGACAAAGTAGATAATTTCAAGTTGGTGTCTTTTGTCTTAAAGACGTTGAGGCAGCACATCTGTCAGAGGTAGCCAAATCTACAGACCAAATGCTTCAGTCTGTGCACCACATGTCCTCCTACAAAGCTCTACCCCAAAATTTTGATTTTGTTCTTATTTTTCAACCTTACTACATTTCCATCAAATGTTTCTTTCTGTGAAATGTCACATTCTTCTGTGTTCTTCCTATTAAATATCATATTATGTCAAGTTTTCTTCCACAGTGTTGTGCTTCACTTGACTTAGCAGACAAGTTTTAAACATAACTTTTCTTCAGAAGATAAATAGCAACTTTTTTTAAAAAAGGATGACAATATTGAATATTCATTGTTATATTTTCCCTGAATCTTTTATTTTTGATGGGTAATTTTGCAGAAATAAATCAAAACTTGTCTACCTTAAAACTTTTATTTTACATTAACAAAAACATTTTAATAGTATTAGAAGGTAATGACAATAAAAAAATCTATTCCATTACATATCAAAGAATATCTATCTCTTGCACTTTTATATGTATTTATATGTAAAAAAGGATTGAAGATGAAAAAGTTATCTTTAGATGGCCGCTCAAATTTCAAATATAATTACTGAGCATTTAAATATTCAAAAAATAAAAAGTATGGCATCACAGAAAAATGTAATATATACAGACTGTGCAAACTGAACAGTCCTCACCACAAAGTACAGTCTGTGCAAACTTGGCTGTCTTTCTATTACAATTAAAATACAAATCCTGTTACAGCTAAATTTATACATTCTAAAATATTTCAGAATCCTTCACTCACTCCCTAGTAATGAAATAACTATACTTCCCACAATATCTTCTTACATTTCAAATCTTGAGTATTTATTTTTAGTACATTTTTATATTTAGTAATTCTGTTTAATAATATTACTGTTATAATTGTTATCTTTAGAATTTTTAAACCATAAATACTTAGTCGGATATACAGAAAGATCAATAATGTTCATAAAAAATTACTTCTGCAGATAGAGAAAAACCAAATTAAAAAAAAAACAACCTTATCAATACCGAAGTTGATGGTTACTGGTAATTCATACAGTCAATCTGAGATGGTGATAGTCAGAGGCAGAAATTTTTTAAAAAGGAAATACTTTGGCTATATATTCTTCTTTAGGTGTGATAAGTGGAAATTTGACCAGAAATTGCTAATATGCTATTGCTTGTTCAAAAAATTTAATTGCAATTCACAGCACAAAGTAAAAGAATATCTTCTTTCTCAATTCAAATCAAAATAAACTGCTACTGCTTTAGAAGAAAATTAACTGGTCTAACATCATATGATAGTTTTTATTCTGCTGTTTGAAGGTTGATATATTAAATAAAAGATCACAACTGATTATTTCCGCAGCTTGTCACATTATGATGAGTGATGGTGGTGTGCCTCTACTTCCTTTAACTGTTGGTGATATCTGAAATATACATCATTTTATATTGTATCATAAATTTTATTTTTACGCTTCGAAATTTAATATTAAGTTTGCGTGCACTATAATATTACACTTGTTTCATATAACATACCTTTAGTTCAGATATACTGAGGAAGGCTAACTGATTGAGTTATTATTATTCAGAGCTTCCATTAAGTTTCAAACTTTGGAAGTCAAAGACTAGAAAATGTCTAAAATTGGAAATCACATTATATACATGTAGGTAAAGAAGGAAAAGTGTTACATATTTGAAATCACAAGCAAAAATCATGGAGTAAATGACTCCCAAACTTCCATTAACAAAAGCCCTGATTATAAATCCTTAACCTGCTGAATTTCTTTAACCTTTTACCCAATGAGCATATTGTGAAAAATGGCTGTTTTCATTGAAAAGCCTCCTGTTACAAGTTCAAACTGCTATGAAACCATGAAAAATGCTTCAATAATGATGAAACTTGGTTCAAATGTTGACTGGACCATAGCCTCTGTAACAACATGCTCAATCTTAAATTTCCTGTTACCATGGCAACAGGGGAATGTCTCAAAATTGCGAAAAATCTTTACTTTGCATTGTTTTTTTTTTCCACCAAAACTGATTTCAAAGTGCTGCAACTTCTCAATGAATTGAGATAGAGTAAAAGGTTTTTCAGTGTCGGTTACTAGTTACCCTAAGATTGACCTGAAGCCATTTTTAGCCTGTCACATGTCCAAAATTTTCTTGGCACATCCCCCTTCTGGCAACCCCCTGATGTAACATTTTGATGGGGGGCGGTGCTGAAAAAGTGGTCACTTTTTTTAACAACATCTCAAACGAAAAACAGTGTTTCGGGCCAAAATAGGGCTTTTTTTTTTCACTGTTTGAGGCCTCAAAAAAAAGGGGGAGGGGGGACAAAACATATATGAGGTAAAAGGTTAATTTGAATTTGGAATAGTCCATTTGAAGTAAGAGTGACTTCAATATCAGAATACAAAAATTGACCCATCAATACTATAGAGCCTGGTCAGACTGCACAGATGTAGGGGCTGGCCAGTCTATACTGGTGGCAAAGACTAATCACTATTAATTCCAGCAAGCTTAAACGTCTGGGTGCTATTTTATCAATGGTTGTACGACCGTCTTAGTTGATAAAATGGCACATGAACTAGAATTCAGTATACAATACTGTACAATAATGCAAGAAAAATTGATATCAATTTGTATTCTTACACGCACATTGAAAAAATTCTCATACACTGCTAGATATGTTGAACTACATTTGGGGGGAAGTAATCTTCACATAATCTGGTTTAATAATGTCATATGATGTGACAACTTTCATTTTCTTATGTGATTATGTTCTTGAGTCGTATTTAGCACAGTTATATATCTTTCAAATCTAAATCAATTTAAACATGCATGTAAAATACAAGAAACAAAAGCTGTCATAGGGAGAGAACACTGAACTACTTCTAGAGCTCAAGCTTTAGTAAATAAAAATAAAAGCCATGCATTAATGTTTTTATTTCTTAACGGGAAACAATTCAGTAAAAAAAATTCTTGCTATGAGTCATGGGTCTTGTTAGTGATTGGCAATTATGACACTTAAGACAAGATGAACAGTTTCATTAGAATACTCAAGGAGGTTGTGGAATCAGAAATTGCATGTAAAAATCTATAGAGGAAGGTTCAAGTTACAAGGAAATAAATTTAACAGTTAATAGGAAAAGAAGTTGCATGTAAAACCTTAACCAAGTTTTGGAATAACATTAATACACAGTGTGTGGGATAAATCTTCTATCAAGTCGAGTTAGAAATTAATTAAATTTAAGTGATAGCAAGAAAAAAGTTCATTCATGCAAAATAAAACTAAAATAACTGCTTTTTACTTTCAAGAATTTTAATTATAAAGCCCATTTAAAGCACTAAAACTAAATGACTAATTTATTTAGAAATGTGTTCATAGGACAAGGATGCCCCCACATAACTCTGAATAAGTGCACAAACAAACCCCCGGGTTCATAACTAAACATGCTGAACAACATTTCTGTAAAGTTTCATAACTAGGTTAAGCTACCTGCGACATAAATTGAAAATAGAAAATTTTTAATAAGTCAAGGGCAATAACTCCATAACAGAACTGAATAAATCCACACCTGAAAACCCAGGTGCACAACTTCACATGCTGATCAACATTCCTGAGAAGTTTGTTGACACTAGCTCAAGCACTTTTACTATACATGACACAACATTTTGGAACGGACACACAGACAGATGGTCAAGGGCAAATCTAAATGCATAAAAAGAAATCAACCTACATTTGTTTTCATTAAGCTTTCATGCAGTTGTTAAATTCTCTTTGATAATGCAAAACTTATGATCAAAAAATAAAATCTTAGTTTCTTAAATGTCTTTTAAAGATGCTATACTTGGTTTATTGAAAGCAATCATATTTTTGAAATATACTCTAGATGCTACACATCATCTTAGTTTTAAAGCAGTGCCCGTCTTTCTGCATTATCTGCATACATAAATGCCCCTGTATCACACGTGAAATGTACAGTTATGCAAACTTTGGATATTCCTTTCCACTGGTGAACTTTGTGATATTTTATCCTTGAATTAAGATTTTGGGACAGTGATTTCTTTACTTTTAAAAAAGATAAAATTAAAAATTAGTTTTGAAACAATGAAAGTCTTTTCTTTTTATCATGATTTTTATGCTTTCCTAGAAAAGAATTAAGCACCATAAAGCCACATACACAGAACTGGGATTTACATGCTGCGGCTAACTAAACATTTCATCTATAAAACAGCAAATAGTAACTGTGGTAACGACAAATTTCACAGCATTTCTGTCATTACCACTTACCTACACCTTCTTCCGATAACTTAAACAGAAAAAGAATAGTAATAAAAATGTTCTTTGCTTTTCTTTTACTAGCCAAAATAATAATGCAACACAGAATTGGGTTTTTTATTGCTTTATATACCATGCAGAAATATTCAGATTTACGTCAATGAAATTTAAAACGACTAGTAAGTTGATTTTATTGTAGGAAAATATTGAAGCTACTTATTCAATACACTTGCATAATACAATGTAAATTCAATTTTAAAATAGCTAGTCACTTTTAGCATAAATTTGACAAATTTGTTGCATTATTTGGTACTGTTTTAAAAACCACATGTATTCAATTAATATAATATTTGAAAGGTCAAGGTAGGTCATGAGTAATATGATAACTCAGACACATTTCTTAAAATAGCACAAAGATAATATATACACTTGTTTGGAGTAACCTACCCATACCCTGGATTGATTTTTTTTCTGGATAAAACCATTAAGTCTTTGCTTTATTTATTTTGCTACATTTTAAGTCACTGTTACGGTAATGTGGCAATATTCCAGCTGTACAGTTGTTGAGGAAGACCTCAGGTTCCCCCTGATTCATAATTTAAGGCACAAGCAAGCTACTTGGCCATGGAGGCCATATCATCACTATTCAATTCAAATGTTCATGTTATACCTATTCTCTAATTTTAAACTTTAATTAAAAAAACAAGATTTGAGAATCATTGAAACCAGTCTTAGAATTGAACTCTTGTCATTGGTTAAATTTGAATGTGGTTTAAGAATGAACCAATCAAATGTTTGATTTTCAGACTGGTCTCAATGGCATACAATTAGTTGATAACTCACTTGTATATTCTACCCAGCTGATATAACCCTGTAGCAGCCACAAAGAGGTTTACACAGAAAAGATTGTAGTTCTTTGGAGTTATCACAAGGGAATAGCGGGACCAAATTATACCTGAAATATAAATTTTACCTGTTTTATACCTGCACTGACTCAACTTTTGAAGAAATACTAACTATGAGACAGATTAAACAAACATTATCATAAACATAAACAAAGCAGGATACAATAAATAGGATATACTGAGTATATACAGGATGGCCATCCCACATGACCTGTGACCTCAGAAATGAATGGAGATGAATGGCTGCACATAAACAAACTGATATCAATGCATATTTTCCACGCTGGTTGTCTTATTTCAAAACCAGTTTAAAAATGAATTAAAGCAGTGTAAACCAAACAATTTTCCCTTTCCTTGGTACTAAAGTTTCCATCACAAAAGGAAGCATTTTGTTCAAACATTGTTTTGAAATATTAAAAGACCTTGCTTGGAAAATATTAATTGGTATCAGTTTGTAAATGTGTGCCGCCATTCATCTCCATATCTGATGTCACATGTCATGTGGGATGGCCACCCTGTATATCACAAATATAATATATGCAATCTGGATAAACTAACAAAATCAAATGTTTTTACACACATATTTGAAAATGAAAATATATACCACAATGAATTTGAAGAGGAGACTGGCAAAACTATGTGATGCAACCTTACATTTTTTACTGACTGTTCATTTAATGAATGCATGTTTTAGGTCAGAAAACCAGCCCTTTACAATAAGGCCTTACTCCTGTATACAATAGTTATATACTCCTATATTGTCCTCACAAAAACGACCATGTTAAATGCCATGAACTAAACTACATCAGTCTGACTTTAACAATGCAGCAATAGTCAAAGCATATTAATGCAGAACAGACCATGTCAGATTAAAAACCAAGGATTTGAAAGTTTAGCCGATTGCAGATCAGGTTATATAAGCTAACAAGAGCTGTCAGAAGGACAGCATGCTCGACTATTCTAAGTGCTTGATAGTAAAAGAGCCTTGATAATGTTAAATTTTTTAAGTTCACAAAAGGGCTAATTTTTTTTTATAAATTCATGTTATAGGCCTTAGAGAGAGTCTAATTATACAGTATTGGCTTGACTATTCGGAAGGTAATGTCACAAGGGTGTTTTATTGAGTATAATAATACTAATTACCTATGAATACATAAATTTGACAGAAAAGGTACAAAGGCTTGTTATTAAGATGTTTTATCAAGTTAATCACTGCTTTATTATTATGAATGCATAAAATTGTCCCAAAAAAGGCACAAACCCTTCAGTAGTTATTGAGATAACAGCTTACAAGCAAAACTTTACAATGAATTTCTAAGTTGAAAAAGGGGAGAAAAATCAGCCTAAATGCAAGATAGAATTATGCATCTTTGTCAGTGACCTACAAGTATGACCCTAAATGCATATGTGAAGTTTTAAATAAATATCTTTAATAGTTATTGAGATATGTAAAACTTGCATGTAAACATTAACCAAGAGACTAAGTAGAAAAGGGGATATGAATCAGCCTTAATGCAAGATAGAGTTATGGAACTTGGTCAGTGACATACAATTATGACCCTCCAATTATGACCCTAAGTGCATGTGTAAAGTTTCAAGTAAATATCTTTGAAGACCTTTAACCTTTAACCAAAATTTCTGATTTCAAAGGGGCAAATAATTCTGCAAATATTGCAGGCAGAGTTATGCAATTTTGAAAACTGATGTACATTGTTACTATAAAAAAGTATTTTAAATTTCAATTGAATATCTCAAGCAATAATTGAGATATTTGACTTTACAAAAAAACTTTAACCAAAATTTCTAAGTTCCAAAGGGGCATAATTCTGTCAATATTGTAGGCAGAGTTATCCAACTTGTCAATCTGATGTACCTTGTAACTATAATTGAGTATTGTAAGTTTCAATTGAATATCTCAAGCAATAATTGAGATATTTGACTTTAACCAAAATTACTAAGTTAAAAAGGGGCATAATTCTGTCAATATTGTAGGCAGAGTTATCCAACTTGTCAATCTGATGTACCTTGTTACTATAAATAAGTATTGTAAGTTTCAATTGAATATCTCAAGCAATAATTGAGATATTTGACTTTACAAAAAACTTTAACCAAAATTTCTAAGTTAAAAAGGGGCATAATTCTGTCAATATTGTAGGCAGAGTTATCCAACTTGTCAATCTGATGTACCTTGTTACTATAAATAAGTATTGTAAGTTTCAATTGAATATCTCAAGTAATAATTGAGATATTTGACTTAACAAAAAACTTTAACCAACGCAGACGCCGACGCCGGGGCGACTACAATAGCTCTCATATTCTTCGAGCTAAAAACTGTTTATGGGTGAGCCATATAACCTGTATTTAAAGACAACTTTATAACTAATAATGTACATGTAATGGCACATAAGATCTATGTAACATAAACATTGCAGATCATTGTAATAATAACCTTGACCTTTACCCTGTTGAATTTCTTAAATGGACATGTCAAGCTTTTCTTGGAACAGACCAATATCAAATTAGGGGATATCAATATGAAAATTTAAGGTTTGTCAGCCAATAGCATAGCACCTGGTCAGAAAGCACTGATGTGCAGGCTGGTCTGGCATTATACTGGTGGCTAAGGATAATCTATAATATTTCAATTCAACCATACCAGATTAATGGTTTAAATAGATAGTGTAACATTATTCAAGATTTTAAGCAGTGCTTCTTTCACTCCAGCATGTAAAACCAAAATTGGAAGTGTTATCATACTTGTATAGATACCAACTAGTATACACAATGTAGATAAATATAATTGTTGTATAAAATATGCAGGAACTATATACTGACCTGTTGCAGCTAAGGCAGTGGACTGTGTTAAACTGAGTTTTTCTGCAGGTCTAGCCATATCACCTATACCAGCTATTACGAGACACTATAATGGTAAAACAAACATTAAATTTTAACAATTTTCCCCACTGTTGATTAGCCCCACAGTCAAGGTTTTCTTTTACTTTATATATCAGAAGGCCTTTAAAGGGTCTCTTTCCAATTGAAACCTTCTAAAAAATGATGTGCACATTTTTTTAACCAAAAATTATTGCTAAAATTGAATGATAATTTTAAGTAAAATCAAGAGGCTAAAGCCTCTCCCTAATAAAGAGAGAGCAAACAACAGTAGTAACAATATGCACCATATGTAAGAAATAATATACATTGTACACATCTTAAATAGTGTTTCTTGCTTGAAAAAGAGCAGATTATTTACACACTGTCTACTAGATACAAGGTATATTTTTTTTAAACATGCAGCATAAACTGGGATCAATTGTCACTAAAGTTGTCACTTTTAATACTAGTAATTACCAGACTGTTATAAATGTTCTTTAAATCAAATGAAACTGTCATTCTTTTAAACATATTTTGATCTAAACATTCATATTTAGTAAATGTATAAAACATTTTAATATGATTAATGTCAAAGTATCTATCCCTGATTATCTATAATTATGATATAGCTATGAATTTAAAGTTAATTGAAGTCAACTCATCCTGTAGTCTGTCAACTTGTCTTGTGGTCAACTCGTCACCTTTTCGGTCAATTCAGCCGCTGGTCAACTTGTCCCCTATCTCGTCAACTATTTTCTCTTAACCGAAAGTTCATTTATCATCAGAAAATTTAAGGCAAGCTAAGTTAACCTTATAAACAATGAAAATTACCAACATGGTAGAATTCACGAATTCGAAAACCTAGCTAAACGCCGTTTTCCGGTACTTTCTGTACACAGCTCTGGGGAATTCACCTAAATGGAGTGTAATAGCGAACTCGATGTTTTCGGCCTTTTTTTTAAAATTAAATTGAAATAAAACAGTTATTTCTTTATTCGAAAATAATTAAATATCATTGTATGAATAGTTCCATACAAAAAATAAAGTAAATACACAAATTTACGCAGAAAATAATCTTATTTATTATGGAAGATTCCACTACGTCTGTTTTAATTTTATTGATTTTCATTATAAACAATTTATTTTTTTGAAAAATTTGCAATAGATATTAAAGGAATATTGATAATTTTCAAATACATCAATTTTTTTTCACTTTAAACGGTAAAATAATGATAGAAAAATAGAAATATCATGTAACTGTGTTATATGTACTTCATTTGGTTTAATTCCCCAGAGCTAAATCCGTAACATACCGGAAAACGGTGTTTAGCTAGGTTTTCGAAAAGGTCAATGACACTGTAACCACAACATAATTTTTATACATACCCATTTCATTGTGGGAGCCCAAAAGAATATCGTTTTTGGTCCTGAAATTATATAATATCATTGATGACTTAACTTGTAAATTTAGGCGACTTCAGATTTATTTTATATTTGATTTAATACAGTGTTTCATTTAATGTTAACATATTCTTTAACTCTAATTATCCATGGAAACGACTTGTCCGAATACTATGCTACTTCAAAAGTATTTAGATCGCGAAATTCAGTTAATTTATGGCAATGACAAACCTGCTGGGTGGTTCCATGTTGACTGTAAACTTGCTGGAACAAATTTATCTGCAATTCTGATGACGTTTCTATAGATTAATGACATATTTCGCCAAAGTTACCCTGAGGTCAGAAAGCGGAAGTAAATAAATTGTTGTTATTGTTGTAGTTGTAGACTGTGCAAAAATCATGAATTGCCTCCCCTTTATCAAATCACCCCATTTGTAGCATGAAGGTCGGTATAGTTTTTGCATTGGTTTTGCGATATTATTTAGAGAGAATGTTGCCATTTTTCAAATTTTCATGAGAAATAGTTTATATTTATACTTTTTTCACAAATAAAATCTACTGTAGATAGATCTCAAAGAATAACTAAAATTAAATTTACTCCAACTTCAGAGTCCAAGTTGGTTACCCTGGACCGATTTTGAATTATCTACTGTAGTTACACAAGTGACAATAGTTGTTAATGGAACTGGTTGGCAGAAGGCAATGCACATGCTTCTAATCTCTAATCTACTACAGTAGTCTACCATTATCTCCGATTATTCAGAGTTAACTTAAGATGCAATACGCCGAATACGCACACTCACACTTAATCTCTATATCTGTATCTTGCTTTATCCTGGAATAGACCGGGGGTTCATTCCGTTTTCTCTAGATTATTATATACAAGTTTTACTCCTCAAATGTACAGAGAAGATTGCACTCTTTCTCACTTGGCAATCATAATCTTGAGTCCTCCATTACATTCCACTGCACATTATAAAGAGTTTATAATGGAGGTTTTCTACTGGCATGTTACTCTCTTTGTGGCTGTCAAACTTTTTTTTTACATCAATAAAGCAACCTTACCTTTGGTTGCCATGATTTTAAAGTTCACTTGATATGTATGAGATATTTTTATATCATTTTAATCTATACCATTTATTGAAAATTCACTGTATTTTTATTAACATCTACCTGTAAACCAAAATATAATCTTAATATGTTTCAGGATGCTGTTCTAGTGTTTGGTAGCAGTAACACTGACTGATAGAAGATATGGCTTTAAAATTATGTTGTAAAATAAGACATTTGAGATTACAAAAACAGTTTGTATTAGCTACCAGAATCTTTAAACACAACAGTAACTTAAGGTTATTTCAAACTCATCATTCATCTTTAAAATCCAAACAGTTGGACTGCACACTTCATAATAAGAGATGGATGTCAACTATACAAGGCTCAGAACAACCTTCTACCAAAAGACAAGCTTTACTCTATGCGACTTACGGCTCCTTCGCTCTTGGTGGCTTTCTGTTAATAGCTATAATTCTACGAGAGGTCAAAAAGAAACGCTTACAGTGGAGAGGGATATTTGAAATGAAAATTCCTGAAATGAGACGTCTTGGAATGTATAAATATAAAGATGTGACACTACCACTATTTGTTGTGAATGAATTAGAAAATATAGAAAAGTTTGAATCTACTGCTGAAGACATATGGGTTGTGTCATTTCCTCGCTCAGGTGAAGTCTTTGATGTATTAAAACTTTTAAAAGTACATTTTAGAAATTTTATACTGTTAAATTTATACATTACTGAAAACATACTGTAACATTTTCATTCTAACTAATGTCACTTTAACATGATCTTAACACTTAGCCTGATGGATTCAAAAGTGATAACATACACATGTAGCCTTTGCCACCAGTATAGAGCTAGGCCAGCCTTCACTTGTGTGTAATCTGTCTCAATTTGAAGCTCAATTTTCGAGTTTTGATATTGAATGAAATTCTTTAAATTTGGAATGTATCAAAATAAATCCTGGGAAAATGAAATGTACACAAATTCAGCAGGTTTAGGGTTAATATGTGTTGATTCTAGACAACACAAGAATATTTTATGTTTATGAACATTTGTAAATTAAAAATAAAGTTTTAGTAAAATGCCATTTATCATAACAGTTAATAATTATTCAGATGCAAAACTTTAGAACTAGATCTTTAGTTTAAATGTAATCATATACCAATGGAAATGATGGGAATTATGTCTGTTTGTTTTTTGTACAAACAAAGCATAATCCATGTCACAGTAACACAGTAAATAATTTTAATATATTTTTCAAACAGACAAAAAGATATTTAATGTATGATAATAACCTTTCCTGTTGAAACAAAAATGTAATCCAGAATTTGTCTTAGTTTTTATATGATATCCAATTAATCCAGTAACAATTAGATTTTTTTCACTAAACAGGAACAACATGGTTACAAGAGATAGTGTATTTAGTACAAAATAAGGCAAACACAGTAAAGGCTAAGTCTAAATTATTAGATAGTAGGTTTCCATACCTGGAATTTATGACACCTGGTATTAAAGAGATAGAGAAGATGCCTTCCCCACGCCTCTTGAAATCTCATCTACCTTATTCATTATTACCCAAGAGTGTGCATGAAAACAAACCAAAGGTGAGTTCACAGTTTACTGTTTATAATGATAACAAACACTATTGGAGATTCATTTTATGGTTTGTGTATGAACGTCATGTGATTTGACTAACTGCAGTAATTATATTATTTTTCAACAGACAAGCACTACCCCCATCTTTGAATTGTTTACAATATATTCTGTTTTCTGAGTTTGTTTATTTAACAGTCTCCCTCTGAGTTTAATAAGGAGAGCATGAGATTAGTAATGCAGAGGTCACTAGTTCAATCCTTGAACAAGGTTCTCTGTAACAATTCATCTTGGACATTGAGTCTAATGTTCTTTTGTCTCTCACCGCTGATTCAGAAATGATGCAGGAGTCAGTCACTTGCGGTAAAGTGATAATTTGTGGTTACTGTAATTATTCAAGCTGGTTGGTTAGTGGATCAATCCAGAGATATACCAATAAATGTATTAAACCAGAAAGCTTATTTAACTTGGACTAAGTTTTTAAATGCATACACATTGTACATGAAAAACAGGAAAGGAATGTTGACATGTATTATGACATCAAATACGGCCTCAATGAATGAAAAGATGTCATGAAAATTACTTTTCTGTCTCGTAATGTAGTTGAACAAATTTTCAGTCATTCTCTGTGTAAAAGTAAAAATGAAAATATAAAATTAATACAAAGTCATATGTTGCATGTTTCTTGATCATATACTTTGTAATCAAGCCTATGGTCTCTATAATTATATAACTGCACAAATGAACTTGAACAATACAACATTGTACATTGTATATCAATGCAGTCAGAGATGGTATTAGTTTCATAAATAAAAAAAATAATTGGTGTTCCTGCTACACAGGGACCCTTCTTGTGCTGGAGGTAATGTATTTTTGGGTCTTTTTACGCAACTTCCTACAAAGGTATGTTTCCTTCTTGGAGCGTTTATTTTGTCAATTATTAATAATGTTACATCATGTATCATGTAGGTCTCTTTGTTAAATTACAGTACAACCTCTGTAGAGCAACATCTTTTAGGAGACATATATTTTGGTTGTTGAAGAGAGATGTTACTGTAGAGATATTGAATCCAGTTTAGATCTTAGTTTGGGAAATCTTTAATTCTTTTGTTATAAAGCTGTTATTTTGCAATTTGCTTGACAGAGATTCGATTTGTAGAGGTCAATTTTTATATGGTGCTCAATCATTTTCTTTTCCTTTTAGATTATTTATATAGCAAGGAATCCGAAAGATGTTGTTGTGTCATACTACTACTTTGTACGTCTGCTGTTTCCAGTGACAAGATATGAAGGAGAATTTAAAGAATTTTTCAATCTTTTCATCCATGATAAAGGTATAGTATTTAGTAATTGTATCAGGTCATGTGTATAATATATTTTAAAGATGCTATATACTGTAATGAAGTTTTAGTAAATGTTTCAAAATGAATTTATGTCCCTTAACCTGCTGAAACAGAAAGTGATTAACCTTTGCCACCAGTATAGAACCAGGCCAACCTGCACATCCATACAGTGTCTGTACTGTTGCTAGCTCAGTTGTTGTATTCTGATATTAAAATCGCTTAAACTTTGACAAACTGTTTTAAATTCAAAGCAGGAACAAAGTCAGCAGAAAAGGGGTTAGTTATTAAATCATTAGCCTGTATTTAATAAAGCTGGGCTTGCTAAAGGGAGAGCAACAAATTAGTAATCCAGGGGTTAGATCCTCAGATGTAGTATTATTTCTCTGTGACAATTTATATTGGACATTTGCCTCTCACTGTTATTTCAGTTGGCTGATAAGTTTACAGAACTTTTGATCAGTTAGCAGCTTTTACTGCCCAAATAGATAATGACAGTATAAACTTCCCATGGTTACCATACATTGTAATATCATCAAAAATGTATATTTTGCAGTTATGTATGCTCCCTGGTGGAGACATGTGGAGGAATTCTGGGACATGCGTCATGAGGATAATATACTCTTCCTTACTTATGAAGATCTTAAAAGGGTAAAAAATGTTTTGATTCTTTACATGAGCGTATTTCCACACATTCATTTAAGCTTGATTAGGAATCTAATATTAATCACTTTTGAGTCCTATCTAGAAGTTAAAAGTGCTGGTGTCACATTAAAAAACATGGTTTTGACCAAAGTAGGTTTCAAACCAAAGGTGCCTGCTTTGAGAGACAGACACTTTAACCACTAGGCCAACACTATCCTCATAAATTTTGAACATCATAAAGCCATGACATATTTGTTCCAGGTAACAGACATTCATTACTGATACTGTGAATTATGTTTTCTTATAGTGATTTAAAATGCTTTCTTACAGTTATTTAGTTCTTAATCCGAGTTTTCCAGTAAAAAATTTGAAAATGTTAGCAGGCCAGTGAAAAATTGCGAGCAATTTCTTCCATGCACAACTTGTACATTTCTCAAGGGATTTCAACTAAACTTTCAAAATAAAATTGTCAAATTTTCCCCCGAAAATAATGGTTTTGTTTCCAGGTTAAAAGATTATATAAGATACATGTAGTGTTGAATAAAGACTAAGCTTTCAAGTGTGTAGGTAATACACATCCTAACTAAAACCCTTGACAAATGATATACATGAAACACACTTAATATCTATTTACTGATATTTTTGTTGTTCTCTTATCAAGGATACAGAAGGCACTATAGATAAGGTGGCGAAGTTCCTCGGTAAGACTCTGACACAAGAGCAGAAGGACAAAATTATCGATCATTGCAGTTTTGAAAATATGAAGAAAAACCCGACAACAAATCACTCCTGGTTTGAAACTCTTGGTGTAAGTGATCCTAAAAGGGGTGACTTCATGAGAAAAGGTAAAAAATCTAAATTGGGATTACATGGTTATATCAGTTAAAATTTGCACAGTACAGATATATGTATTTGAGATTGATCTATTCAGGGATGCGAGTCTTTCGTTATCTAAGATGTTTATGGCAACAGAGTTGTATCTTATTCTTCATCTTTAGAGGAACAACGTTCTGTTAAACCTTATCTTGTTGGAACTAGAAATGACGAACATAAGCAGTCTGACCTGCAGGCTTGTGTTGACTGACTGATTCCATTTTCATCTTTATATCCCCAGAAATAGTTGACTGTTTCAAAAAATGTAAGCTGTAAAAGTTCATTTAAGAAATTCTGCAGGTTATGGGTGAAAGCTATGGTTGCACCATCTGTCCAAATGTTTATGTGTGTCTAATCCTTTATTAAGATGTAGAAGTCTGAAATAGGCACAGATTACACACTTTTGCATAATTAATAACTGTTTGAAATGAAATACTTGTACTATAAATGCACGTCTAGTCAAAGGGTAAGGTTTAAAGAATACTATGTATTAACCATCTTAATGATGTTTACAGGTTGTGTTGGAGACTGGGCTAATCATCTCACAGATGACATGAACAGACAGATGAACCAGATGATAGGATATAAGTTAAGGAACTCTGATATAACATTTGCATTTAAAGGGACACATTTTGAAAACAATGATGGTGACACTATAGAGCAGACTCTAAAATGATGAAAGCTTGTTGTAGCAGAATCTCCTTCATTTGTGATAACTTTTTCAGATTTAATTAAGAAAAGCATTAGAAAAGAACAAAAGATTGATGTTATAAACAGAAGACAGAAAATGAAAGATCTTAAAGGATGATTATTAAGAATATACAGATTTGTAAACTTGTTATGATTTGGTTTTTTTTAGGGGGGATAACAAACTTGTGTAAATTTGTGTTGTCGTTAAATAGAACAGTAGAAGAAAAGATTGCTAAGTTTCAACATAATTAAAATGCATGAACTATAAATTAAAAATAGTTTTGAATTCATTACAGAAAACATATTTTATATTTCATTGTAAGAATATACTGTTTAGATAAAGAAATGATCCAGCTTTTGAATTTTAATTTTTTAAGGGGAAAATATCTCAAGGAATTAATATGGTGCAAGAGATTTTTTAGGGGAAAAATTGTTTTGCATTTATGACAGGAATTCTTTTCTTTCCTTGTTAGATGGCAAATATGGAATGACCACTTGTGATAATTTATTTTTAGTGAAACTAATAAGAAATAAAACATGCTTTTATAATTTGTTTTTGCATTTGTATTTTGCACCAGATTTTGCTTGATTGTTGTTATTCAGTATCACTTGCTCCTAGCAGATGTAGGTTTAATCCTACCAGGAACTTTAGATTCTGTCATTTGAAAAAGCTATCCAGCTAGATTATGCAACCTTGGCTATTCTACTCATGTGCCCGTTCATGCCTGAAATAATGCATGGAGGGACACTTGAGGTCTTCTACCATTAAAGCTGGAAAGTTAACACATGACTTTTATGTGTTGTGACTTTAAACCCAACAAAACAAACAATTCAGTTTTAACAGATTTGATATGTGTAGCTAGCAATTTAAAACTACAGCTGGACATACATAATCAAGACTTTGTTTTATTTCATAACATTTCTCAAAAGTTTATTAAATTATATAGAATATATTTTGAATGGGTTCTTTAATCTGCTAAATTTGTATAATGAACTTGTACATCATCCATTTTTGGAAATGTTCATTATCAATTTTTGTGTTTGAAGTCAGTCAGCCAACATGATAGAGCCTTTTTTAATCTGAAACATCAATTTGAAAAAAAAAATCAAAATTCTTAATTTTCATTTCCAAGCAAGAAATGTTCAGTAGTTTTGGTATAAAGTCTTTGATACAAAAGCATATCTTTTAAAGTATGTGGATTTGTTGAGGAGATTTTTTAGGTACCTGTGTGTGCCAGAAATAATAACTACGAGGGTTGTCCAAATATTCTGTGACAATATTGTTTAAAAGCTTAATAAACTATGTACGAATTTGTTTGTTTCATGTCATATAAACCCATATTATGGAAACATTTTCACAAATTTACATAGAAAAATATCAACAAACAACCAAAATATGCCATAAATACCATGACATCTATTTGAATTGCGGCGCATGTCAAATATGATGTGTGCCGGGAACTCAAACCAATGTTGTTAATATTGAAATTTTTTAAGTAACTTTAGTAGATATTTTGTAAATGATTTGTTGTAATGTTAAATAATAAACTTATAGGTTATACGTGTGAATTAATATCTATTGACGTTAAAAATGAACTGTGTAAGATTTGTCACAGACTTTTGGGACAACCCTCGTAACCAAGCACCTTGTTCACCAAGAAAAATTCAAGATAAGGATCGTTACTTTATTTACTTTGTGCAGCTTGTATTGGTGACATAGGCTTGAGTTCGTATTATAAAAGTTAAAATCTGCTAAATTTCACGAGAACAAACTTATGTTATACTCTCTGATACATATCATAAAAGTTAAAATCTATTAAAACTGCAATAAATTTGGCAAAAGTTAATAAAAATAAGTTTTGATCCTTTTTCTTAATCCTTTGGCGTCATTGGGTTTGCTCAAAGAATGCCATATTACCTGTATATGTCTGTATAAAAATTAAAAAAAATTTTTTAACAATGGAAAACCCAAAATTTTATGATTTGACTAAAAACCAAATTAAAAAATAAAAAATTTCATCTGTTTTTCAAACAAAACCCTGCGCAATCTACAGAAAAAATTTTAAGGGCCATAATTTAGCGAAAAAAGAGGGAAAATTCCCTTGTTGCCCAAAAATCTACTGTCCTTTTTGAAATCTAAAAGGTTTTTTAAAATTTTAAAAAAGGTCATTTTTTCCCTTAAACTTTCAACAACGACATCAATATTTGTGTTTCTCCAGAGGTCATCAAGTGTGTTCTGTATAACTCCGTCATTCTGGGCGGGGCTTAGGGTGCAGGTGGAGTAAACAATGCAGCCGCCAGGTCGACATGACTTTATACCAGCTCTAAGAAAGGAAAGACATAGTTTATAGTACACATCATTTTTCAATGATTCGCTGTTAAAACATGGGATGTAATTTTGTTTGAGTGATAATGGAAGGTTCTATACGAAGAATTGGTTCATACAAGTTTATTTTAGTTTGATTGTGTTGGAAGCTATAAGCTTATTGAAACACTCTCGAATCCATTCCTGGAAGCAACCAGTACAGTTAGTATGCAATGAATGTAGAGTTTCTTGCTCAAGGAAAAAAATGGCTCGTCTCTGACAGGATTTGAACCCACACAGTCGGCAATCCTTAGATTACTAGTTTGATGCGTTAACCACTCGGCCACACTGTATATTTTTACTAAATCTAAACACATCTAAAGAATAAACAAAAAATTTCTCGACCAGGTAAAAAATTGGTATCGTCAATAAAAACTTTAAATATAGAAAATAAATCTGTTTTAGTGCCTTTTTTTCCTTTTTTTCTGGTAAGGACTTACTTTTTTATGTAGAACATGTAGATAAAGATAAATAAATGAATAATTATTTAATTTTTTTACTTTGTTCATTTTTTTTTCACAAAAGAATCAATTTTGTATAGAGAATAAAAAAACACTGTGGTAATTCTTATACATTACTTGACAAACACAGTAATTTTGTATTAAAACCATTTAGTTCAAAAATAAAAAATAAGACTCCATTATTTCAGATTTTTTTTTATTAATCCTTATTTTCTTTCCCAAGTCAGACAAGAACCGGTTGAACCGGGTGATGCTCCCCGAGAAGGTTCTGGACACAGGAAAGTATAAAAAAAATGAACAAAGGGCAAAAACTCCAAAATAAGGCAAAGCGGAGTTATGTTTTTTTGCACTGCACTTCTATTCAATGAGATCTATCTATCTATAAAGTTTCCTGATGATATCAGAGTTATGTCCCGGGTAAAAGTCAAAGTGTAAAAATGAACAAAGGGCAATAACTCCAAAATTAGACCAGGCTTTGTTTAGGTTCTTTAAGCATTGCAGTTCTATCCAATTATATCTAGCTACCTACAAAGTTACATGTTGATATCTCTAATAGTTTTAAAGTAATGTCCAGGACAAAAGTCAAAAAGTAAAAATAAACAAAGGGCAATTACTTCAAAATAAGGCAAGGCAGAGTAATGATTCTTAAGCACTGCACTTCCACCCAATGAGACCTATCTATCTACAAAGTTTCATGTTGATATCTCTTATAATTTTAGAGTAATGTCCCAGACAAAGTTCAAAGTGTCAAAATGAACAAAGGGCAATTACTCCAAAAGTAGGCAAGACAGTGTTACAGTTCTTGTGCACTGCAAACTTACTCAATGAGATCTATCTACCTACAAAGTTTCATGTTGATATCTCTTATACATTAAGAGTTATGTCCCGGACAAAGTTCAAAGTGTAAAAATAAACAAAGGGGGATAATTCAAAAATTAGACAAGGCAGAGTTACGGTTCTTGTTCACTGCACCCCTACTCAATGAGATCTATCTACCTACAAAGTTTCATGTTGATACCTCTTATACTTTTAGAGTTATGTCTCGGACAAAGTTCAAAGATGGGGAAAATTCAAAAATTAGACAAGGCAGAGTTACGGTTCTTGTGCACTGCACACCTACCCAATGAGATCTATCTACCTACAAAGTTTCATGTTGATAGCTCTTATACTTTTAGAGTTATGTCCAGGACAAATTTCAAAGTGTAAAATAAACAAAGGGGGATAATTCAAAAATTAGGCAAGGCAGAGTTACGGTTCTTGTGCACTGCACACCTACTCAATGAGATCTATCTACCTACAAAGTTTCATGTTGATACCTCTTATACTTTTAGAGTTATGTCCAGGACAAATTTCAAAGTGTAAAATAAACAAAGGGGGATAATTCAAAAATTAGGCAAGGCAGAGTTACGGTTCTTGTGCACTGCACACCTACTCAATGAGATCTATCTACCTACAAAGTTTCATGTTGATACCTCCTATACTTTTAGAGTTATGTCCCGGACAAAGTTCAAAGTGTAAAATAAACAAAGGGGGATAATTCAAAAATTAGGCAAGGCAGAGTTACGGTTCTTGTGCACTGCACACCTACTCAATGAGATCTATCTACCTACAAAGTTTCATGTTGATACCTTTTATAGTTTTAGAGTTATGTCCAGGACAAATTTCAAAGTGTAAAATAAACAAAGGGGGATAATTCAAAAATTAGGCAAGGCAGAGTTACAATTCTTGTGCACTGCACACCTACTCAATAAGATCTATCTACCTACAAAGTTTCATGTTGATAGCTCTTATACTTTTAGAGTTATGTCCGGACAAAGTTCAAAGTGTAAAATAAACAAAGGGAAATAATTCAAAAATTAGGCAAGGCAGAGTTACGGTTCTTGTGCACTGCACACCTACTCAATGAGATCTATCTACCTACAAAGTTTCATGTTGATACCTCTTGTTGTTTCAAAGTTATGTCCCGGACAAGAAAAGGGGACGGACGGACGGAAAGACGGACGGACGGACGGACAAGGCGGCGACTATATGCTCCCCCGAAATTTTTTCGGGGAGCATAAAAATGGCAACTTACAGCAGGAGATCCTTTTGTACAGTTGGCATTTCTATTCTCTCATTAATACGACTAGGACTGAATAGATTGTTCTTATCTTCTAGCAGGTAATGTCTATCTGTGTTACATGGAACATCTACTAACACCTGAAAAATAGTGGAACATGTCTATCTGTGTTACATGGAATGCCAACTAACACCTGAAACATAGAGGAACGCCTGTTACATGGAACATCTACTAACACCTGAAACATAGAGGAACATGTCTATCTGTGATAAATGGAGCCTCTACTAACACTTCCTGAAACATAGAGGAACATGTCTATCTGTGATAAATGGAGCCTCTACTAACACTTCCTGAAACATAGAAGAACATGTCTATCTGTGATAAATGGAGCCTCTACTAACACTTCCTGAAACATAGAGGAACATGTCTATCTGTGTTAAATGGAGCCTCTACTAACACCTCCTGAAACATAGAGGAACATGTCTATCTGTGATAAATGGAGCCTCTACTAACACTTCCTGAAACATAGAGGAACATGTCTATCTGTGTTAAATGGAGCCTCTACTAACACTTCCTGAAACATAGAAGAACATGTCTATCTGTGATAAATGGAGCCTCTACTTACACTTCCTGAAACATAGAGGAACATGTCTATCTGTGATAAATGGAGCCTCTACTAACACCTCCTGAAACATAGAGGAACATGTCTATCTGTGATAAATGGAGCCTCTACTAACACCTCCTGAAACATAGAGGAACATGTCTATCTGTGATAAATGGAGCCTCTACTAACACTTCCTGAAACATAGAGGAACATGTCTATCTGTGATAAATGGAGCCTCTACTAACACTTCCTGAAACATAGAAGAACATGTCTATCTGTGATAAATGGAGCCTCTACTAACACTTCCTGAAACATAGAGGAACATGTCTATCTGTGATAAATGGAGCCTCTACTAACACTTCCTGAAACATAGAGGAACAGGTCTATCTGTGATAAATGGAGCCTCTACTAACACCTCCTGAAACATAGAGGAACATGTCTATCTGTGATAAATGGAGCCTCTACTAACACCTCCTGAAACATAGAGGAACATGTCTATCTGTGATAAATGGAACCTCTACTAACACCTGAAACATAGAGGAACATGTCTATCTGTGTTAAATGGAGCCTCTACTAACACCTGAAACATAGAGGAACATGTCTATCTGTGTTAAATGGAGCCTCTACTAACACTTCCTGAAACATAGAGGAACACGTCTATTCGCTTAAATGGAGCCTCTACTAACACCTCCTGAAACATAGAGGAACATGTCTATGTTAAATGGATCCTCTACTTACACTTCCTGAAACATAGAGGAACATGTCTATCTGTGTTACATGGAACATCTACTAACACCTGAAACATAGAGGAACATGTCTATCTGTGATAAATAGAGCCTCTACTAACACCTCCTGAAACATAGAGGAACATGTCTATCTGTGTTACATGGAACATCTACTAACACCTGAAACATAGAGGAACATGTCTATCTGTGATAAATAGAGCCTCTACTAACACCTCCTGAAACATAGAGGAACATGTCTATCTGTGATAAATGGAGCCTCTACTAACACTTCCTGAAACATAGAAGAACATGTCTATTTTGTTATATGGAGCCTCTACTAACACCTCCTGAAACATAGAGGAACATGTCTATCTGTGATAAATGGAGCCTCTACTAACACTTCCTGAAACATAGAGGAACATGTCTATGTTAAAGGCCCAACTGGACTATAAAAGCCAGCAGATGGCGCTAGGGCAGGTTTCTTATTAATTTTTTGCATGCTTCACTTCAGGGACCCTTTTTCAAAGATTTAAGATTAATTACCAAATGCATTAAAACAACACTTGGCATGTTTGTAGGCATAGATATTTTTGATAAAGATTGACCAAAATTATTCAAAATATAACTTTGTTAAGTGTATTTCTGGAAAAAAATACTGGCTGTCAAATTTGAAATTTGAATTTCCCTGGGAGGAGCCATGTGATCATTACAGGTCATGAACCTTCAGTAGTAAACAGAAGCACGTGGCTGTGTTTATTTCAGGGAGAGAGATTTGTAGCAGACGATGTATATTTCAGGGAGGGAGATTTTCAACAGACGACAGACACATTGGAATGCTGAATAAAACAATAACTTTTACTGACTTGCTTTATCAAATCCAACAAATTTACATTAATCCATTAATCTATGGATTTTTTTTAAATTTCAAAGTACTGATTTAACTTGTATTTGAATGGTTTAAACTTCATGAAAACAGTAAAAGTAACTTCCAGGTATATTTCATTTACACTATATTTTGTTGTAAATATCTTTTAGTCAAAAATTACATTTCACAAATGTTAATCAAACTAAATGTTGCATATGCATAAAATTTTTATACATTAACAGTTTAAAAATATTTTAAATTCCTGTCAAGAACATTTTTAGCAGGTTGTTCCTAAAAGAAATGCCCCATGTATTAGGCACATCTTTTGTATTTTGATATAAGTGTCTGACTTGATGAAGGACACATACAGCATTCCAGTGAAAAAAAAGAAAAACAACTGACTTCAAAAGTAATATCTGGACAAGATGACTTGATAATGTCTTTAATTAATCTTTGAGTTATATAAAACATCCATTAAACCTCTCCTGTGTAAAATCAGCTGTTTTTGTTTACATTCTCTCTGCAGGTTAACACTGCATGCTATTTATAGTTCAGGGTTTATAACAGACAGTTTTACATCACTGATTAGTCACACCCACAAATACTCGCTGCCGCGGCAGCGAATGTTGCCCCTTTAAATGGAGCCTCTACTAACACTTCCTGAAGCATAGAGGAACATGTCTATCTGTGTTAAATGGAGCCTCTACTAACACTTCCTGAAACATAGAGGAACACGTCTATTCGCTTAAATGGAGCCTCTACTAACACTTCCTGAAACATAGAGGAACATGTCTATCTGTGATAAATAGAGCCTCTACTAACACTTCCTGAAACATAGAGGAACATGTCTATCTGTGATAAATGGAGCCTCTACTAACACTTCCTGAAACATAGAAGAACATGTCTATCTGTGATAAATGGAGCCTCTACTAACACCTCCTGAAACATAGAGGAACATGTCTATCTGTGATAAATGGAGCCTCTACTAACACCTCCTGAAACATAGAGGAACATGTCTATCTGTGATAAATGGAACCTCTACTAACACCTGAAACATAGAGGAACATGTCTATCTGTGATAAATGGAGCCTCTACTAACACCTGAAACATAGAGGAACATGTCTATCTGTGTTAAATGGAGCCTCTACTAACACTTCCTGAAACATAGAGGAACACGTCTATTCGCTTAAATGGAGCCTCTACTAACACCTCCTGAAACATAGAGGAACATGTCTATGTTAAATGGATCCTCTACTTACACTTCCTGAAACATAGAGGAACATGTCTATCTGTGATAAATGGAGCCTCTACTAACACCTGAAACATAGAGGAACATGTCTATCTGTGTTAAATGGAGCCTCTACTAACACCTCCTGAAACATAGAAGAACATGTCTATCTGTGATAAATGGAGCCTCTACTAACACCTCCTGAAACATAGAGGAACATGTCTATCTGTGATAAATGGAGCCTCTACTAACACCTCCTGAAACATAGAGGAACATGTCTATCTGTGTTAAATGGAGCCTCTACTAACACTTGAAACATAGAGGAACATGTCTATCTGTGTTAAATGGAGCCTCTACTAACACCTCCTGAAACATAGAGGAACATGTCTATCTGTGATAAATAGAGCCTCTTCTAACACCTCCTGAAACATAGAAGAACATGTCTATCTGTGATAAATGGAACCTCTACTAACACAAGGCCGTCGTCGATGGTCCGGCCTTGGCCGGACCAATATTTTGGCCAAAAATGAGTAAAAAAAACAAACAAAAAAAACAACAAAAAATAACAAAATAAAAAAAATCACGCATCGCTGATTAGCAATATGACACGTACCTGGCCCCTTATGCAATACGCGGTAACATACAAACATGACGCGAAGAAACAAATGGACACTGTTAATTGACAAGGTATATGTAGGGGTCCTACGAAGTTAAAAGTGTGAAGTTAATTGACAATTCACCGTATATACATGTATTTATATGTGCATTATGAATATCTTGAACTAGTATGCCTGAATTCTCCGAGAACTTGATAATATTTATTGATTGTACACGGCAACCGTTCAAAGGTCATATTTTTATCACATATTCGTGCCGTTTTTGCGACTCTGTGAAAATGGTATTTCACGGCCGTGCTTAGCGTTTTTCTATGGGCGTCAATGAAAAATTGTTATTTTTCACTTCAAAAGATTTTATTTTTGGTATGTTAAAACAGTATATTGAATTCGTGTAAGTTCATTACTGAATTTATTGAACTCGTTGAATAAAATATTATACTCGCCAGAGGCTCGCATAATATATTTATATTCAAAACAAAACAATCGGTGCTAGAACTGAGGTCGTTGTGTTGTTAAAGAATTTGTTAGTAATGCCTGCTGCTAATGTTACCAGTGAAAGGACATTCTCGGAGCCCAGAAGAATAAATGTGAAAATACACAGGGAGATAATAATAACGGCGAGTGCATTGTTGTAGAATAATGCGCGCTTCGGGCCTTCTTTGTTTATATAGAAAAAATTCCGATAGTGTTAGAATGTTTATTTTTCATTCGCCAAATATCAATTACATGTATTCATCTTTTATGTTCACCTGCCCGTCCGTTATGCAAACATTAAATTTCACCCTTAAAACTTACGACGCACTTAAATCTGTAAAATATCGTTGACATTTTACTATAATATGTTCTAGCAACAGACTGTAAAATGTGCCAAATATATGGGAAAACGCCCCTGAGAGCATCCTAGAATAAAAAATTTTCCGGGGGAGCATGCCCCCGTACCCCCCTAGATTCTGGCTAAAATCTACCAAATTGGACGCACCAATCACAAAATCGTGACGACGGGCCTGTAACACCTCCTGAAACATAGAGGAACATGTCTATCTGTGTTAAATGGAGCCTCTACTAACACTTCCTGAAACATAAAGGGACATGTCTATTTTGTTATATGGAGCCTCTACTAACACTTCCTGAAACATAGAGGAACATGGCTTTCTGTGTTAAATGGAGCCTCTACTAACACCTCCTGAAACATAGAGGAACATGTCTATCTGTGATAAATAGAGCCTCTTCTAACACCTCCTGAAACATAGAAGAACATGTCTATCTGTGATAAATGGAACCTCTACTAACACCTCCTGAAACATAGAGGAACATGTCTATCTGTGATAAATAGAGCCTCTACTAACACCTCCTGAAACATAGAAGAACATGTCTATCTGTGTTAAATGGAACCTCTACTAACACTTCCTGAAACATAGAGGAACATGTCTATCTGTGTTAAATGGAGCCTCTACTCACACTTTCTGAAACATAGAGGAACATGTCTATCTGTGTTTAATGGAACCTCTTCTAACACTTGCTGAAACATCTGTGTTAAATAGAGCCTCTACTAACACTTCCTGAAACATAGAGGAACATGTCTATCTGTGTTAAATGGAACCTCTACTTTAACATTTGAAGCACAAAGAACCATGTGATACACTGGACGTCTACTAAAACCTGAAACATAGACAATAAATGAAGAAATTAACAGATAAAAAAACCTTGTTCTCTTATTTCCATTTAGTGGAAAACATACACAATAATTGTTGCAAAGAAAATTATGAGACAGATAGACAATGCAAAAATTTCACTTCTGTTAAGCTGGCAATATCAACCTTTAAAGGATTTACCTTGTCAAAATCTGGCTGGTTGTAAGTTAGACCTGATTTTCTTGTCACTGTCACATTATTCCTCTCTTCCTCTGGTATATAAAACTGTAATATATCTAGTAATCTCTTTACTCTAGATCCGGATAAATCATTACATGTTAGATGCCCTGAAATATTCATAAAGGTACAGACAACAAAGTACAATGTACAGTTTATTTGGAGCCGACATGGTTGATAAAGTACAGTTCATATGATAAGTCATTTGAAATATAGATTCAAGTCAACTAATTACATTGTACAATGTACAGAACAGCAAACTTAGTCTTTGGTGATACTTTAACCCTTACCACCCTAAATATATTAAATGGACTTCTCCATCTTTTAATCTGGACATAAACATTTATTGTTTCAGGGAAAATTCAAAATTATGATAGATAAGTGTCTGTAAAGTGGTGAAAAACATTTACATTTACCTGCAAGTTCAGTCTGTAAAATTGTTAATGATTTTCCACCTGGGGCTGCACAAAGGTCAAGAACATTGTCACCTTTCTCAAGGTCAAGGGCAATTACAGGAAGAATTGAGGCTGCATCCATCATAAAGTAACCTGAAAGGAAAATTTCGTATACAACCCATAATTTGCAGTCTGACCAGGCTCTATAGGCTGTTGTTTAATCTTTTCTGTTTTGATATTGAAATCCCTTAAACTAGAATGGATTGTTGACAGTTCCAAATTCCAAAAAGCGCAAATCCATTACACAAATTTAGCAGGTTGATGGAAAAATGTTACATTTTTGTACAGAATCTATACCTATACATTGTATACCTATAAAATAAAATATTATAACACAAATTTAGACTAAACGCAAGTTCACAAAAAGATTCTTACATAAGTGACCATCTGGTTTATCTATTTTAACATCTGGAAACTCTGTAATATCACCACTTGGAAATCCTATCACCTGTAGAACTTCTGGTAAATTTATCATTCTTGGTTTTACAATGTCAACTTTAACATCAGATGGGGTATATACACTCCTTTTAGCTTCTTCGATTCTTAAATTTACAGTTTCTGAATACACTGTTTCAACTGGCATAAAATTATGCAAATCAGTTCTATCAAAATCAAGTCCAGTAATTTTCATATCAGCAACCTTATTTAATTCAATAAACTGCTCATCTGGTTCATTTAACACTTCTTGAACTCTATCATTATCAAGGGATGTATCAGACTCTTCTGTTTTTTCAAATCTTAACTCACTATTCTCAATTTTCTTTCCGGCAATTTTATCTCCTATACTTAATTCATTGCCAGGCATGTTTTCTAGTTCTGAAGTACAATCATCATTTACATTAGCATTGTCTTCTGACACATTTTCAAGCTGCCTTGCCTTGGCCCTCTCTACTATATCATATGCCCCTTTATGTTTAAAATCATCAATGTATTTACTATTTTCTGCAAAATTATTCATAACTGCACATGTTTTCTTAGCTGTTAGCAATGAAATTCTTATAGAAGGCCATTTATCCTTGTAGAATGGTTTATAGTGTAGATCAAAATGTTCCAATGCTCTATCTGAATTGGTGAACTTTTTCGGACCTTTCTTCTGAAAAGACATTTTCAATTAATGTAAAAATTTGATTATTTCAAATTACATTACAATCAAAACTATTCACACATACATGTACAAGCCGTGTAATAAGGTGTTGCAGTCTAGAACAGATCACTGATAGGCGAAAATTTTGCGGGGAAAATTTTGCAAGTGGCCAAATTGATCAGTTGGTATATTTTTAAATTTGCAGATATTTGAAGTGTCATTCTGTTGTCACAGATTTGAGTCCTGGTCAAGCTGCACATTTTTCGCAACATGGCACCCTGATGGTATATAGCTCCAAGTCAATTAACCTTGTTCTCTGTACCTAGCAAAAATGTGGGGACTAATTTCAATATCTTTACCAAGGGATTATGTCACACTGAGTCTAGAACAAATGATTGAAAGGGAGACAGTTTGTGTTTTAAAATGGCAAAGTGGTATTCCAAGGGTACTGTTCCAGTCAGGTGACACATATTCTTGCCGTTACAGGGGAAGGCCGATCGCTAATGTTGTAAGAACTTGGGGCCCGACCCTTTTGCTATTTGTTATTTTGAAATCAATTTGTTTCTCTGTATATTTACATGTATATGTTTATCATTAGCAATAAAATGTGATTAGAATATTTCTAACCATTAGACAGAGGTTTTATAAAAACAATATTTTGAACAAGGAGATATTTTTGTCTACCTAGTGCTTGATTATGTAAGATAGGTTGTCAGTTTTTGACAGTTTAAAGTCAGTTTTCTAATGAAAACAGCTTTGCATACAAATCTGGCATCAAAGAGAATAAGCAGAATATGATCTTCCAATAAATCTGATCAAAGTCTTACACATACAAGTAGCTCAGGCAGTAGAACTACAGAATGGTATACCAAAGGCCCAGTATTTGAGTCCCTGGTAAGACTCAATTATTAACTTTAAATATTAAATTATTTTGAGGGAGGATGATTCCCAATGGTCAAATAATTACTGTTTTACGTCTGTATGTCAAATGGCAAGCTTACAATGGCTCCAAGACTTTCAACCATTTAATTCTGCTCAAACGCCTTTAAAAACTATGTCACTGTGACACAATGACATTTACATAATACATGTACTTCATTAGCATGTTTTATTGCCATGTTTTCACTAATGCATCAGTCATTCAAAATTTTGTAATCCAGGCATCTCAACCAATGATGAGTGCATGGGACATCAGGAAGACTTTTTGTAGTGCTTTTACCTCCTGTTATGCTTTGTGAAGCAAATGCTGAAATTTTGTAAGCATGGCAAAATGGGATACATATAGCTTATCTCACAGTAAAAGACTGAAATACCATTTGATTGTCCCCTTACAAGTGATTATACCAAATATTTGCTGGTCTCAAAGTTAAGTCCTTACAGTCTCCGTAGAGTATGGGCTATGTAAAAATTGACTAATGTCACATTCGCTGCCTGATGGGACTGGAACCTAGGACCCTAGGAATACCATTTTGTGACTCTACCGTCTGAGCTTTCAGGCTAAATACAGTCATATTCTCCTCTAATAGTAGACAAATATTTATATACATATCATAAGGTTATGACTAAAATCTCATTTTAAGGTCACCATCAAGCAGTATATACCATCTAAACACTGTGTGGGCCCCCTGTGCTTCTGTGCATTATTTCAGGCACCCGAGTAGAACCACCGACGTTCCGTAAGCTAGCTGGATAGCTTCCTCACATGAAAGAATCCAAAGTCCCTGTCGGGATTCGAACCCACAGGGGTGAGGGGCAAGTGATTTGAAGTCAACGACCTTAACCACTTGGCCACGGACGCCCCTAAACCTGATGAAAAAATTAACTGAATTATATTACATATTGATATATTGTATATCCTCTAAAAAAATGTATTGTAAACTCATTCTTACTCTTGCATTTCAATTTCTAATAAACATACTTCGTTTCAGGAATCAGACACGATTATAAAAAGATTTTGTTTCTTAGAAAAGTAATGTAGTGGTACGAATAAAATCGAGTACAAATTAAAATTCTGATAAAATTTTAGTTTACACATATAGTAAACACACCTGATCGTGTTTCATTTTAAAACCACGAAAGAAATATCTTTTAACTTTGGTGTTATCATTAAATCGCCACAAAACTTTTGACAAGTTTCCCAGCATCGCTAAACTAGTATTTTGCTCAGTAAGCACAATAAGATCACTCTTAAAAGCGTCAAGAGTCATATTAATTAGCGGCAAGAAATGTAATAGCACGGATTTCTCGGGATTGCATCAGGAAGCACTGTTTAACTATACCCCAACCATGATATCTTAAAGTATATGACTTACAAATAACATTAGTACAACGTGAGATCGGATTAGAATTGTCACAGGGTAGAATAATAACCAACTGTCAAATTTAATGAACTTTATATGAAGAAAAAAACATATGGAGCTAAATATAGATCTATCTGAGAAAAAGCCTAAACACTTAATACATTATTATAATACAAGTTAATTAAAAATACAAAATACATAGAATACCACACTTGAGCAATGAAATAAGAATTATTATAAGTAAATGAATGGAAAGAATCTTACCACGTACAGCGTCTCAATAAAAGAATGAAAATAACATAATAATAATTAAAGTTATATCTCCAAACTGAAAATTATATCAAGAAAACTTATAGAATAAAATTAATGTAAGTAGAATTAATTGTATCGATATATCTATACTCGTAAGAGAATTAAGACAAAGTGATCTGGAGAAGGAAAATTCGAGATAATTAAAATTTGGAAGAAAGGAAATGTTAATTAAAACCAATGTAAAACTTTTTCTCAAATCCCTTTCATACAACGAACAACAGGATTGGATAAACAAAAACAGTCCACAAAATTTCACGAGATATGGACATAGTTGTATTGTCTCGGACGTTTCCGTGAATGTCCGCTAATAAGCGTACGTTACAGAACCATCCGATACAATACAATAACAGAATAACAGACGACTAACAGACGCCTCGGAAACATACGACAATCGACGTAGCTCTTAAAGTATACTTTTCCAACGACTAATTGAAGAACATTGCACAGCAAAATGAACAAGTAACATAACAAATAAATCGAACCGTGACACAGAGCCATATTGCTTGCTGCATAAAATCATAAATTTTGTTTGGGTCTTTAATTACATATACCTACAGATAGATCATACTGTTTTAAAAGTGTTAGGCGTATTGTCTGGGAATAGCTCTTAACAAATAAGTGAAATGCAAATTTATAGGTTTAGGATAAAAGCAAGTTAAAAGAATACTACAAGATTGAGATAAAAAAGGTAAAAACAAAACTGACTTAAAACGGGTAGAAAGTATGAGATAACTATATTGGGATTATCTTGTAAGGAAACGTGAAGACCATGCATTCTACAGACGAATACTTCTGGAAAAAATAAATAGGAATGATGCTGTGTCTATGAGTATTTTATCAGGAAGTTCAGGTTTCTAGTTGGTGACAGATGGTGATGGTCGATCCTTATAAAATTGTGTTGGATTTTGTAGAGAAGGGTGTTGCGCTTCTGCTCTAGAGTTTGCCAATTAAGATCTTTTAACATTAGAGATCAACAAATGGTGTTATTATAGTCATTATGTTCAAATCTGGCAGCTGACCTTTGAACTTGTTCTTATTTGTAAACCAGATATGTTTGCCAAGACTTACTGTAGTATGCCAAACCTTTGAACAGAGCTCTACAGTAGTATTCTGACTGGGGCCTTACATAACTTATATAGGCAGTTTCGTTCACCATTTTGTTGGAAGTTTTGACTTTTTTTTTTAATCTGAGTGAGTTATTTGCTTGCGCTGTTATATCATTTATATCATTGGTCCAAGATAAATCTTTACTTATGGTTACACCTACATATTTTGCAGCCTCAGTGGATTTTTAACCACTGCACGAAAAAAAAACACAACAACAACAACAGCAGCACAGGAATACGCTTAAAAATGTCTTTACAATCTATATGCCTAAAAAATATCTAAATCTTTGCAAAAACTCATTAACTATAAAATCCTTTACAGTTGTATTTTATACACATCCTATTAAAGTTTAGCATTACGTTATTTTTATATGTTAAATAGTATTTTATAATTTTATGATAATTCAGGTCAACTGGTCCACAGAGGTGTTAAAATATGATGTGGATACGATTATCGAAAAATAGTTATATAGTCTAATGAAATGTGTGATCTTTTATGTTCTTTGGGTTCGTATTAAATTTGACAAGATGGCGTCGACCGAAAATTCTACGCCGGAAAATGAGACAAAAACATACTCTGGAATCCCTAAAGCAGATTTTCTGGTATAATTCTATCAATCATAGATATGAATGATGCTTTGTTAATGAAACTCTTAATTTTTAGTTACTGTATTACAGTACTTTATGAAATATAAATGTACGAAAATTTCATGGCAACAGTTCAAGATTTGACATGACAAACACGTGTTTGTAAACAAATAGAAGTGAATTCATGTCATGCGTCAAATTGCTTTTCAATGTGCTCATTTAAAGCCACTCTTGTACCCTTCGAAAGTTTTTTTTTTCAATTTATATTTATGATAACTTCTATTATCCTCATTCCTCTACACCAATTTTTCCCAAATTATTGTCAGGTCTAGGGGGCATTGTATATTTACACGGTACCACTAAAATACGCAACGGAGATTTTTTGGCGCAACGGACGCAACGGGCGCAACGGAGATATTTTTTTAAGAAAAACCGGCACAACGCCTTTTTTTAAAGTCAATGTGCTATATTTAAGCATCTAAAATGATTGTTTAGCACTATTAAGTAAGTATGTTTTAAAATGTTTCATAAATTGTATATGTTTAATTGCACTGAAGGGTTATATTGCCTGGCGAAATGGAAATTTCATGGCGCAACGGAGATAATTTTGGAAAATCGGCACAACGTATGTTACTAATATATGAAATTAATTAACACCAATGTTATTTGAATCAATAAATAAAAAAAAATTAAAAACCTTAATCGTATAAGCTGCAATGTTGATGTTGTAAAGGATTGTGTGCCGGCGAAATGGTCATTTTGTCTGCGCAACGGAGATTTTTTATTTATTTTTTTTTTTTGGCGCAACAGAATTTAAAATGGCCTAATTTAAGTAGTAATATGACGAAGTTAATCATTAAAGATATTTAACTGAATTACTGAAGTGGTGTAATAAAAGTCTGTTTATTAATTTAAAAATGGAAAATTAAATACGTTTTTTATCGTTATGGCTGACACTGGAAGACAAGTATGGATTTTACAATCTGTTTCATTTTTCCCGTTCAATTCGTTATTTTTACAAAAAGTACTGTAATAAGCTTTTCTATACATAATTTTTAATTGAATTTGCATTAGTATATACTAAATAAACTCATATTGTTGATATTACAGAATCAATGTCAGTATTTTTTTTTATATAACATTCATTGAATTTTTTGTTATATCCTTTCATAAACTGCCGTTGCGCCCGATTGATTTATTGCGAAACGGAGATTTTATTTTCAAAACTGTACTGTTTTTTTATGTCTAAAACATAAAATAATCATATAAGTTGGTATTGTTGATATTTTATACATATTTTTACATATACTGTTATAAGTTTGATTTTATTAGGTAGAATACTGAATATATATCAGATTCTAAATGGACGGCGAAATTGGACATAATTTCGGCGCAACGGGGAAATGAAGATTTTCATAACGGGTAGATCTTATGTATGAACAATAACTTAAGAATTTGAGAATAATAAGTGGGCAGTCTTTTTTTTAAAAATGATTTACTTTCCTTTATTTTAGAAAATGTTG